>NC_142608.1:48024402-48096439 GCF_041222555.1 Hakea prostrata | reverse complement strand
CCACTAACCACACCTATCAAACAATCGACCCAGGGGTAAACTTGTTCAAGACAAGACTTACAATAAATAGATAAACAAATTGCACCAATTAAACCCACTTGAAGAAGGAGACAAATGACAACCAGATACACCCAAGTGACCCTTCATTATACAAGGTCACCGTTCAAAATAGCAGCTTGAAAAATTTAAACTAACCATTCTCTCTACAGATTTACCAATTGAAATGAGAACCATTAAGACACTCTAAAAGTTTACCCAAATGCATCAATTTTATGCAGTACACAGAAAGGTGCTAGTGTAATTGGATTTCAGATTCCATTTACAACAATAATAGAGTACCATATGACCTAGTGAAAACCATGACAACAGTTTTGGATGTACAATATAGATTCCAACCTCGTTGTCCAAAGTAGACAGTGAACTGATTATAGGTTTCTGAAGCATGGCTATGTTTTGGTTTTTCGATCCGGGTTAACCATTGCATTCCTTCCTATGCTAGTGCATCTTCATGAAGATCAACTTGATTTTCTAATCAACTTCTTTGGGGGTAAAGGATCATCAACAGACCAGTCTCCAAATGTGGCTTAGGATTTTGATGAGTCAAAAATGCCTCCAGAGAAGACAAGTCAGTTTGGTGGGAGTGATATCGTAGAAGAGGCATTGCTTCCTTATTTCCAGGTGGTTTTATATGTTTCTTTTTCATTGTACAGTCTACTAATTGTCTGCACCTACTACTAATCATTGGTATTATGACTAGTATTTGTTGTCTATATTTGGAGTTCCAATATCCATTCCACACATTAGTGTCATTATTTGACTTACAAACTTACAGTTACCTTGCATTGATCAGGAATCCTTGTTTGATCAAGAAAAACATTAATGTCTATACTTACAGTTGAATGCTAAAAGAACAACAACATTAAACCCCTCCACAACCCCACAAAAAGGTAAAACAACAAATACTAAAAGAAACCGACCAAATCAAGTTATTACAGAGCATTTTTCATCTTTAATCAACGACCAAATCAGGGTTTCGACCACATCATCAGGAATTTCCATGGTAAGGGTTTTATGAGTTGGTTATTACCTTTTTGAAAGAAGAATCGCAGAGACGAGACGAGACGAGACAATACCAGAATCTGAAATCGATTTCTCTAAATCGCAGATGGAGCTTCTCCGCTGCTTCTTCTTCCTCTTCGATCTCAACTAACGATGCTTCTTACGGAAGCTTCAGAGTAGCCGGCTTCTTACGGAAGCTTCAGACTAGCCAAAAACGAAACAATACACCCTAACCCCTAACAGGTCTTCTTCTTCTTCTCTCCTGCGATTTCGCTGTAACTTCAGATCAGCCAACAACGAAAACAGAAATGAAAATGAAATGGGCGGGTTGGTTTTTAGCTTCTTACGATTTTGAACTGGTTGTATATACGGTTACTGTACAACCGTATATACGTATAGGCTGGTAGTATGGAATACACCATTAATAACATATACTATACTCAAATAACCCCCGCCAGATGGACCGGTTGGTTTGCATCAGACCGAACCGAACAGATGGAACTCTGTTCACACGGTAAACGTAAAGGGGTAAAGGGGTTTTTTCATTATTTAATGAGAAGGATCATCCGAGCCGTCCGATTAGATCGGACGGCTCGCTCCACCGTAGTGCGCATTAATTACGCACTACAGAAGCAAAATTGTGTGACGAGTGAGAAAGTCACTTGGAGTTATTTTAAAATATCATCTTTTACATCAATCATTTATCAATAGAGAGCGAGAGAAGAGAGCACCTGTTATGGTTCCGGACAAAATCACTAGTTGGTTATTTAGAAAAGTAATTTAATAAATTTTTTTTTTGAAATAAAATTAAGAAAACCATGTGATAAATATTTTTGTAGCATTTTATCATCTATTTCATAGAATTTTTATATTGAAACCATAAATGTTTACCAAAAAAATATGCTGAAATCATATTCACACCTTTTTCCATACAACTTTATACTGGAACTATATTATATTGCTATGGTATTGGTATGTAGATGTTCATTCAAAACATTTCTGTACAGTTTTGATCTTAGGTACTAAAATTTGACATCAAACTCATATCATACCATACGACTTTACATCCTTAATTTTAATCGATTAACCGATCATGAACCCCACTCTATCATGAGTTTGAAATAAAAAAATACTTAGTTAGTCACCAATTGAAAATTTTAACATGAAGAAAATATATTTGACTTATCAATTTTCCTTTCTCTTTCTTTTTTTTACAAATGTACTATCTTTCTTTTTTTGGATGAATTGCAAAAATAATTTTTTATAAAGTATATATTTTTCCACAATATAGAAATATGACGATGAACTACTTTGGAAAAATATGATTCTTTCCACTCTTTTTACACAATCTGCCTTGGTTTTGTTACTCTCAAAGACTTTGACCCAAAGTTAAAAGTATAGTATTTGGAGGCTTAGGGCTTTACAATGAAGTTCAAATTTGTTTTATCAGATATTACTTATCTTTGGAACTAGGAAGATAGAGAGAAAGTCATGTGATTGTGGAAGTCACTCCTGGAAGTTACATAAAAAGTCATTTTCTTATAAAAAAGTAAAAAGTTATCTCTTTATTCAATGTACCATTTACCTACCAACCAATAGAGAGAGAGAGCCATGTGATGGTGTTTGAAAAAGTTTTCACTTTATTCAATCTACCATTTTCCAATAGAGAGAGAGAGAGAGAGAGAGAGAGAGCCATGTGAGGGAGGGTGTCTGAAAAAGTAAGTTGTCTCTTTATTGAACGTACCATTTAGCAATAGAGAAACCCATGTGATGGTGTCTGGTAAAATAACAGGAAAGCAATGTGATTGGAATATGGGATTAAGTGAGGAACTCAAAAGTGATTATCTGGAAAATCCTTGTGATATGTGCTCAACATCAACAAATTAAGCAGCAGGAACTTTCCCAAAATTAATGAGCATCTTTCTTATCGTTTTTGTTTCCTTCCTTCTGATATTCATATGCTCTACGTCTAAACGCTACGCTGCTGCTCTGCAAGTACATCCATATTCAGATTTTAAGGAAAGCATTCTACGAGCAATTTGGTAGAAACAATGGCAGCAACTCATCACATCTCTTCTTCTTCTTCTTCTTCAACCATATCTGCTGGTTCTAAGATCAATTATGAAGTGTTTTTAAGCTTTCATGGCAAAGATGTTCGCAACAATTTTGCCGACCACCTCTACACTGCCTTAATTGAAGCTGGAATTCAGACTTTCAGAGACTCTGAAAAACTCCTCAAAGGAAACAAGATTGAGGAGGATCTACTCGCTGCAATCCAACAATCAAAGATCTCCATTCCCATATTGTCGGAGAATTATGCATTCAGTAAGTGGTGTCTCAGAGAGCTAGCTTACATATGTGAATGCAGAAGAAAACTAAAGCAAATAGTCATGCCCATCTTTTACAAGGTTGAGCCAAGAGAAGTGCGAGGCCAGAAAAATAAATATAAGGAAGCTTTTGAGCAACACCTTATCAATATGGTACCAGATGTACAAAAGTGGAAGGATGCTCTGAAAGAGGTTGGAGATTTAGATGGTTGGCACGTCAAGGATGAAACGTAAGTCCAACCGTTACATTTTACTCAATTGTGGTTAATATTCTACAAAATCAACATCAAATCACCAACCAAAGGAACTTACATTTCTTAGATATTTCCTTTCAATTCGTGTGACGATTTGCATTAGTTGTATGATCTAAAGAAATATATTTAAATAGATTATCATAAAATAATACAAAATAGTTTTTGATAACTTTTGAGTTTTCCAGTGCAAGCTTACAAGATGTCTTATCAGATTTAATATAAGTTCTAATGTAGTTGATTAATCTTAGATGAAAAGATCCAAAAACTAAGAAATGATTTCAAATTGGTGAACCATATTAGTCATGACATATTAGAAAGTAGTTAAAAAAAAAAAAAAAAAAAATAGTTTGCTGAAAGATTGTAACTCGGATAAATATAATACATATAAAAAACATAATAAAAAAAACTAATATACAAATGGAGAATAATTGTTCCATAGTTTACTTATTGGCATAATTCCCAAGTGTTGTCTTCTAAGTTAAATTCTTCTGTTCAGTTTCTCATGTATAGTGCTGATATTTTTCTTATTTGAATTGTATAGGCCTCAAGCACAGATGATAAAACAAGTTGTTAAAGAAGTTTATGATAAACTAGACAGGAGATCCTTTTGTGAAAACTACAGCCTAGTTGGAGCTGAATCTCACATAGATAAAATATTCATGCTTTTAGACATTAAATCTGAAAACAGGAAGATTATTGGGATCCATGGCCTTGGAGGCATTGGAAAGACAACAATTGCTAAATCTATCTATAATGAAGTCTTTAATCACTTTGAAGGGTGTAGTTTTATTGCAAATGTTCGAGAAGCTGCTCAACAACACAATGGACTTGTTGTTTTGCAAAACCAACTTTTACATGATACCTTGAAGCATAAAGGTCAAGACATTCCTAGTGTGGATGTTGGGACTAATGTGATCCAACAAAGGTTATGTTCTAAAAAGGTCCTAATTGTCCTAGATGATGTGGACCAAGAAGTCCAAGTAAGAGCTTTTGTTGGGGACCGCAAATGGTTTGGTTTCGGAAGCAAAATCGTAATTACAAGTAGGAATAAGCAAATTTTAAACTTTTTGGAACCAGATGGAATTTATGAACCACCTCCAATGAATCCAAAGGACTCTCTTCAGCTTTTCAGCCATCATGCGTTCAAAATCAACCATCCTCCAAATGATTTCTCTGATCTGTCAAAAGCTATGGTAGAAACTACTGGAGGACTTCCCTTAGCGCTTAAAGTTATAGGTTCATCTTTATTTTTAAAGGGAAAACCACTGTGGAAAGACATGCTTGAGAAGCTGCATAAAGTTCCAAATAATGATATCATGGAGAGGTTGAGAATAAGTTTTGATGGATTAGATGATGAGGAGAAACAAATGTTTCTCGATAGTGCTTGTTTTTTCATTGGCATGGATAAGGAAATTGTTTCTTACATATGGAAAGGTTGTGGTTTTCATCCTTTAGTAGGGCTTGAATCTCTTTTTGAAAAGTCTTTGATAACGATTACTGAAGAAGGTATGCTAGGGATGCATGATCTGCTTCGGGATCTTGGAAGGAGTATTGTTTGTCAAGAGAATGCTAATGAGCCAGGGAAACGCACACGAATATGGTATCAGGAGGATGTTTTGAAAGTATTGTATACACAAACGGTAGGTACCAAATAAAATTCAGTTATTTTTCCACGATGACCTTGTGAATTGGGTTTTTGATTGATTTTTCTTGGTTTATAACGAGAACATCAGATGGGCACTTAATTAAGTTTGTCTCTTTTCATTTTTTTTTTTTTTTTATGTTTTTTGTTGTACTTGTGTGTATGTGTGTGCAGGGAACAAGTAGCGTACTGGGACTCGATATTGATTTTAGAAGTATACCCAAGAATGAAAGCTTGAGCAACAAAGGATTTGATGGAATGACATGTTTACGGTTACTCCGGATCGATGGTGCAAAGTTTTCTTGGGACTTTCCCCATTCTTTTTCAGAATTGAGGTGGCTTAGTTGGAATGGATGTCCTAATCAGTTCAACCAAACTTCTTTCTATCCAATTAACTTGGTGGTTCTTGATCTATCTAATAGTGATATTACAGCTGATTGGATGGGTTGGAACTACATCAAGGTCTCTCAGAAGTTTCTCTCTTTTATTGAGTTTGTTTACATCAAAAGTGTATATAAATAAAAAAAACCTTTTTAAGTTATATTTAGAGAAGTTAACTCATATATTTTTCTTCCCATAATTTTTGCAGATGGCCAAAAATTTAAAAGTTCTAGATTTGTCACAGTGTGAACAATTATCTAGGACTCCTGATCTTTCAGAAAATCAACTTTTGGAGAATCTGCATCTTGGGAGTTGTATGGAATTGGAAGAGATTGATACATCCATTTGTCATCTCACAAATTTGCTCACATTAAACATGAGTTGGTGCTCGAAGCTAAGAGTTCTGCCACGTCAAATGGGTAATTTGATTAACCTCCAAGAACTCGATTTAGAATGCATAACTCTAGAAAAGCTGCCAGAGAATTTGGGCCGAATGGTATCCTTGATAGACCTTGATTTAGATTTATCATTGTGGCATGAGGGGAGTGTAATGGACCTCTTAGTTGAAATTTCTCAGATGACTGCTCTCAGAAGACTTTATTTATCATCATGCACTAGTTTGACTGGCATGTCATGTCTTTCTCCAAGCCTGACCAGCCTCTCTGTTTCTTGTTGCAATTCACTTAAAAATATCTCAAGTCTTCCCCCAAGCTTGACCAGCCTTTTTTTATGGGCGTGCAATTCACTTGAAAATATCCCAAGTCTTCCCCCAAGCCTAACTAGCCTTTCTGTTACATTGTGCAATTCACTTAAAAATATCTCAAGTCTTCCCCTAAGCTTGACTAGCCTTTGTGTTGATAGATGCATTTCAATTCAGAATATCTCAGGTCTTCCCTCAAGTTTGATTAGTCTAAAAGTCCAACAGTGCTCGTCAGTGGTAAAAGTATCAAGTACATCAAGAGGCTTGAGAAATTTAAAGACATTGAATGTTTATAGTTGCAAGAGCCTAGAAGAAATTGAAGGCTTTGACGACGTTAACGCATCCTTGGAGTCCTTCGAGATTGGGGAGTTGGAGATACTAGATTGCGACTCATTAAGGAGAATACCGTACCTACAAGATTCGAAAAGGCTGAGAAAACTAATAATCAAAAAGTATCCAGCAATATTAGAGATTGGGTGCCTTGGGAACTTTGAATCATTACAAGAGTTGATGATTGAAGACCTAGGTGAGTTAACCAAAATTTCAGGCCTTGACAGATTGAGGTCCTTGCGAACAATGACAATAAAAAGCTGCAAGAATCTACTAAAGATTGATGGCATCGATGGATCATTGGAGAACTTAGAGAAATTGAATATCAGTTGTTGTAAATCCTTGGAGAGATTACCTGATTTATCAAACTGCAACAAGTTAACGCATCTAGAGATTGAAGGCTGCAACAATCTAAATGAGAATCTCGTTGTTGGCGAAATGGAATCATTATTGTCTTTTTGTATAACAGGCTGTGGGTCCTTAAGAAGATTAACAAATCTGTCAAATTCGAGAAGGTTGAAGAAGTTACTAATTGTAGGTTGTAAGATTCTAACCGAGATTCATGGAACTGACAGATTGGAAAACTTAGAAGTGTTGGGTATAATTGGTTGTGAGTCGTTAGAAAGCGTAACAGATGTGTCAAATCTTAAAAGGTTGACAAGGCTACTTATGGGAGGTTGTAAAAATCTTACCAAGATTAAGGGCATCAAGACATTGGAATCCTTGTGCTCTTTGGACATAATTGGGTGTGACTCCTTTGAAATATTATCCAATCTACCTAACTTGAAAAAGTTGATCAACTTAAGAATTGAAGGCTCCAAGAATCTTACCAAGATTCAGGATCTTGACACGTTGGAATCCTTGGAGAGTTTGTACATAAAAGGGTGTGAGTCCTTGGAAGTATTACGAGATCTATCTAACCTTAAAAGGTTGAATTATGTACATATTAAAGACTGCAGGAATCTTACCGAGATTCAGGGTATTGACACGTTGGAATCCTTGAAGAATTTGTACATATATGGGTGTGAGTCCTTGGAAGTATTACCAGATCTATCTAACCTTAAGAGGTTGAATTATGTAGATATTGAAGACTGCGGGAATCTTACTGAGATTCAGGGTGTTGATGCATTGGAAGCATTGGAGGAGTTGTGCATAACTGGGTGTGAGTCCTTAGAAATAATATCACTCGATGGAAACACCTACGATTTGTAATAGTCAAGGACTGCAAAAAGCTGACTGCAATTCAAGCTGGTAATAATCCATTGGAGTCTTTCTCTTATTTGGATGTTAGGGGGTGTATATCCTTGGAAAAAGTACCAGATTATGTATTCTCAAAGGGATTGGATCGTCTAAATGGTGTTTCCTGCATGAACCTAACTGATACCGATCGAATAAGACTCTTGATTGATGGCGGGTGCTCAAAGTTCCAAGTGGCTTTGTCATGACAAATTAATCCAAGGTACTTTTGCCTCTGCCTCAACTAAATCTGACTTTAAATCGATTTGTCAATTCTGTAGATTTCTCTCTCTTTTTCTTTTTCTTTTTATTTTTCTTTTTTCCCTTGTCTCTTTTGTGAATCAATTCTAAGAGACCCAACGAACCCCCTTCCCTTCCCTTCCCTTCCCTTCCCACATGGATACCTTCACATGCATGGTATCCTAACAGAAAGCATTAATTTAATTTATGGGCTAAGCCAAGACCTCATCACCTGGCATGCATGGCATGGCATGGCATGGCATTATATGTACCAGATCTAAAAAGCTAATCATAACATGTTTCTTCTTTACTCCTCTTGCATGTCGTCAGCAAGGGTTTTGGTTCCTTTATTCTCTGATTTTATATCTTTATTAATTACATGTTAAATTTAAGTGAAGTAGTCTAGAATACTGTGGCAACTGATTTTGTTTCTTCTCTTAAGAGGATTGTTTTCTTCTTCTTCTTCTTCTTCTTTTTCTTTTTCCCTGCTTAAGAAATTCGGAATTTAATTCAATTCAATAATATGTGGTTAAGAGCAAATCAATTATTGATTTCTACGTCATTTGTTGTGTGCTATGTATGATATTTCCAGACAATGTGGCTCCAGATTTGAGACCTTAAGTAAGTAAAAAGCACTAGTTTTCCGTGCTGTATTTTTGTTCTTACATTGACTTTGATTCCTTGGATTGATTGTGTAAAGGCCTCTGTTTAAGTTTCTAGATTTCAGTATGCTAATAGGAGTCAGGGTTGGTAGTAAAAAATATGAATAGCTATCCGAAATGTTGTTGGATGATGGAGCAGGGTACGGTTGAACAATATTTTGTTCTCACATGTGATAGCTATCCAAAATGTTTTTGGATGAAACTTTTGTTTTCTAAATATTTCTTTTCATTAAAGATACATTGTCATTACTTTGCAAAATTCTTTGTTACAGAGCAAGGACACCTTCAGGGAAATGTACTCAACTGCAAAGTTGCTCACTCAAGGCTTGAATCTCAGGTTTTCTTCTAGCATAGTCTAAATTATACACATTGGATATGATTTGATGAATTATAGAGGCTACTGTAACTCTTTTCAAGCTTTAAATTTCATATTTCTTAGCCACCAGAATCTGTTAGACTAATTTTTCTAAGGTAAAAAGGGTACTTTGCTGCAAAATCCCAATGCATGCGATCCATGATTTTCTGTGTGCATAAACTTTGACTGTGTTACTTTTAATGATGAATGATTAATTTGTTTTGTGATTTTTAGGTGTATCGCCAATCTTGGGAACTTGTCTTTTGTAAAGAATGGCATGGTGGTTTTTGACTTACAAGACCAGTAAGAGCCTAAGCTGAAATGTTGGGCATTCTTGTAAGGCTATTCTAACTACTGGGAAAGCAATGGTTTTGAAGATGTTTATGCATGTCGACAAAGTGGACTAGGAAGATATTAAAGAGTAAGCGATACGGTTGGGAACAGATCGAGAGTAACTTGAGCTTTAGTCCCTTTATGGTGAAAGTAATGTGGGGTAATCTATTTTTCAGGGCTAGATGATCATGGTTTTGATTCCAAGCACAACTTCTCATGGTGATTGTTACCACTAACTCATGACCTTTTTATCACTACCCCATGGTACTTCTCTTTTCTCTTTTACTTTATTTCTTTATAGGAACTTTTAAAAGAACCCACAGCCTGTCTTTCTTCTAAGGCCAACCCTCTTCCCATCCTTTTCTCCAAGACTTATCCAAAGCTGATGCTCTGTGGCACTTGGTTTTCTTAGCGAGTTTGAATTTTCTTTCAACAGTTTTCTGATATGGTATGGCCATCGGCAATCACAGATTCCATCAACACCATCAGGATCTCAATTGGCATTGGCTCATTCTATCATGCATTTTATTGGTAAGCCATCACCCGACTCAGCAAGATAAAGAACAATTAGTAGGGGTTCATGTTGCATCCATTGTTTGGTGGTTTTAATTAACAGAATAAGTAGAGTTTTTATGTGTTCTTATTCATGTGTGTTTACAGGTCTGATGTTTCTTGGCTCTGTTCAAAAGCTTTTCAAACTGGTTCATGCCCGTGTTGGTTATAACTTGTTATTCAATGTATTTCTGCCTCTGTCTCAAATGAACCTAACTTTATTGCATTTAAATTAAGTAGTCTAGTTGATCTGTGAATTCCATAGAGTTTTTTTCTCTTTTTCATTTCTAAGAATTGGTTTTAAGATCCAAACAAGTTCTTCTTTGAAGAACCATTGTGGAAAAACAGAGTAACTTTAGATTTGAGTGGCATTTGTTCAGACTTGAAACTGGTTAAAGAAATTTACTTTTCAATTACAAACCTTTTCTTTCCTTGCTTTCTTTAGACTTTGGGCATCTATGAAGGTTTTGGCCCTTTGAGTAACGATTGCTATTGCAATTGTTGGGTTTGGGTGTTATGTATTCTGTGGGTCCATGTAATTATAGTTTTAGTTGTATTTGTAAATGAAACAGGGTTTGGGTCAATTACTAGTACTAGGGTAAACTTGTAATTACATTGGGATCAGGGTTTTAGGTTTCCCTATAAATAGTCTCTGTGGGATAACCTAGTAGACACGGAAGCAAAGGGTAATATTTTGTGGGTGTGAGAGTGGTATAAGGTTTCCTGAAAATGGTGAAACTCATTTTCTCTCTGGTGGACGTAGGCAGGGTTTTGCCGAACCGCGTTAAATCCCCTTGTGTGCTTTGCTTGTGTTCTTCTCTGTTCATGGTTGTGCATCCATTATCCCTAACAGCAGTTACACATGGTTTCCATTTCTGTTATTACAGTTTCAAGTGATTGATCCCCTTCCAAAGCTGTTGCTCTACAGAGCAGTTATTTACACTCCATTGCAGAAACTTGAGAGGAGAAAAAGTCAAGAAGTGAGATGCAGCCAGAGCTTTTAAACCATGAACAAATACACTCCTCCTCAAAGCTTCTCCTATGAAATTAGCCATAGCAATGGGCATGGTATCCTCGTGTTCCTTGGTGATCATGGTTATGAAATTCAGTGATCAATATTTCTTAGTTCTTTATATCTCAAATTCTAATGGATTAATTCCCCATCTTCTTACAACTTTTATTATTGTAATTCGATCTGTTGGAGTTCATGAAGCATCCATATTTAGCAATTAACATGTATAATGAAGCTTCAGCAGTATTTGCCTACGTATGTGCTTTTATTTACCCAAGTTCAGTCCGAACCGAAAGCAAAATCAAATCTGCATTGCTGAAATGAAGTCAAATAAAAGCAGAGCAACCTTTCATTAGGGGAGATTGTGCTCCCTTCCCAACAAACCCAAAGTTTCTCTTATGGTAAGACCTTTTAAACCTTGGAGTGGTCGTGAGATCGAGGAATAATTAGCTTTGACATTTAGGATCTTCCCTAGCTCCAATGTAGTTAATGGTCCAATAGAGATGAATATCAGTAATGAACATATCTGCTTTTATATATTTACATGTTAAATTAATTTTTAAGGAATTTGAAATAAGTCTAGAATACTATGGTAATCGATCCGAGTCAGTACTTACTTCACTGAAGACTGTTTTTCTTCTACTTTCATGGCTTAAGGAATTTGGACTTTAATTCTATAATTCGTAAACTTTTCCAGAGTCACTCACTTCAAAAGAAGATTGTTATGACAGGTATGTCTGGAAGGAAGGAATTGGAGTATGTCCAGTGGGTTGCCTTCTTGTGGAAGATCTGGAGCTGCAGAGTGAGATAAGAGATTTGACAAAGAGTCTTGAAGAAAAAGAATGAAAAATGAAGAGGGAAAAAAAAAAAGAAAGAAAAGGATATCTTTAATACGGGCATCTTTTAACATGTTAATGCAACTTCTGTTACAAAAAAATCCATAAGGTTAATTTATAGAGCATTTCTCAATACATTATTTCATGGATATTATGTGGTTATGGCCCTCTATTTTTCTCTACTTCTGTTTATATGCATGCTGTACATTACTTATTTAGGAATGTTTACGAAACTGTATAGTTAGAGACTTACAGTGAATTTATGATCTACTTCACAAATTAAATGTGTGCTAATATTTAAAATCTGTGTGTGTGCTGCACAAACATCATAGAATTTTCTTCGTGGTATGCTTTGAGAAAATTTAAGATATGTAGCTCAAAATCATATTCTCTCTTACAATCATTCTTCTTGTGGAAGATCTCTTTCTTTTGGTTTTCAATGATCAATAAAGTGCACTTGCTAATTGTTTTCCAAAAAGAGAAAAGAAAAATCAGTTTGATATTATTGACTCAAATAACATTAGGTGACTTCCTTAACGTTCATGTAGGTATTGAATGAACTGCCTAGAAAATTAAGAAATGACAAAGCACTTGGAGTTGGTGTAAGCCCAAAGAACTTTATCTAACAAAAATGCACCATAACATGAAGTTGGAGTACTCTCAAGTGGCTGAATTGAAGGAAGGAATGATTATAGAAAGGAAAAGATGAAGAGTTGCAGAATAAAGAAACCAAATGAAGGAAGAGTTGTTCAAAGAAAGAAACTGCATGAAGCAAGAGATGGAAGAAAATTGCATAAGCTTTTAACGGTATGGCATATGCAATCACTGGGTTCAGTTAATGTTGTAATGATGAGCAATATTAATTTCTATAATGTCTAATTGTGATTGCACAAGTTGTCATGTACTCATCTGCCTTTTTATGGGTAATCTTTTCTCTTCTAAATTTCACATTTGAGCAGTCCAACAGTTGCACAAATGTAGTTAGGAGATATGATGAAGTCTTGTGTCTTCTTTCCTTCCTCTTCAAACCAAGCAATTATGGATTTGTATTTTATTTGTTCTAAGTTATATGTTCTTTGAAACACTATGGTTCCAGATTTCAGATCCAAAGTAGGTAGAACTTGAGATAACACTAGTGTTAGATGCTATATTTTTGTTATTGTCTTGAATTACGTTTGACTCCTCCGATTGGATTTGTAGGGCTCTGTACCAGTTTCTACATTTTAGCATGCTGATAAAGTCAGGGTTGCTAGTAGGAAATAAGAACAGAAATGCTTTTACTTTGGTGTGTGGCTTCAACGAACAATGGAGCAGAGGATGGTTTAACAACATTTTTGTTCTCACATTTGTTTCCCTCTAAATTGTATCTTCATAGCTATCCAAAATGTTGTTGGTGAAATTTTCATTTTCTCAATCTCTTTTCATGAAAAATACATTGTGGTTAGTTTGCAAAATTCTACTTAGGAAATCTATTCTATTGCAAATTTGCTTGCCAATGGCTTGACTCTCAGCTTTTCTTTCAACGAAGGTGTTAAATTATACACCTTGGATGTGATTTTGATGAATTATGGAGGCTACTGTAACTCTGTTAAAGCTTTAAATTTCATATTTCTGAGCCATCAAAATTTGTTAGACTAATCATTCTAAGGTACCTAAGATAAATCTAAAGGATACATGATTCCAAATGCATGTGACCCATGATTTTAGGTTTGCATAAACATGACTACTTTACATGTAATGATGAATGAGTAGTTTGTTTTGTGATTTCTAGGTGTACCCAAACTTGGAAAGTTGTCTTTTGTAAGGAATGACAAGGTAGTTTGAGTTGCAAGACTAGCAAGAGCATCGGCTAATTGGGGCAAAGGGACAGATCTTAAAAAGTAAGTAATGAGGTTGGGGATTGAAAGTAACTTGGGGTTTAGGCTCTTCATTGTGCAAGTAATAGGGGGAAATCTATTTTTCAAAGATAGATGGATTCCAAGCATTTTCTGTTGGTGATTGTTATCACTAACTCATGGTCATTTGTATCACACCATGACAACTGAGTTATTGTGCATGGCCTGCCTTGATATATGTCTCCTCTTCCATGATCTAATCTTCTTTGCTTGCAGGTACTTTTTCTTTTTAATTTTAGTTTATTTTCTTCACTGAGAACTTTTGGAAGAACCTGTCCCTCTCCAAGGCCAACCCTCTTTGCATCTTTTCTCTGTGACTTATCACAAGTTAAGAGAGAGGATGCTCTGTAGCACTTGGTTTTTTTAACAATGGAAATCTTATTTCCTCTACCCATAATGTTTATCAAGGCTAACAGATTTAAAGTTTCATGTAACAGTTTTCTGATAAGGTCATGAGGAATCACAAGTTCCATAAATACCATCAGGATGTCAATTGGCATTGGCTAGCCATTGTTCTATCATGCATTTTATTGGGAAGCCATCAACCAAGGACAAGTAGGTGTTCGTGGTTGCACCTATTTTTTGATTGTTTTGATTAACAGAATAAATAAGGTTTCTTTGTTCCTTGTTTCATGTGTTTTTATAGGTCTGCTGCTTTCTTGGCTCTGATCTAAGCTTTTGAACTGTTTCAGGACTATTTTGGTTATCACTTGTTACTGTGTCTGGGACTCCATAAATAAAAGACTTGTTGTTTAATCAATCAAAGGTAACTCCTGCTACTAAACTTTCTACAGCTTTCTATTGGCTAAAAAGATCCTTGTATAGCTTACTGTGTGGTGTTTTTGCTTTTTGAAAGATTGCAGGTGCTTCAGTCAAAAGAATTGTTTTAATCAGGTTGATCTACTTGCAACCATGGTAGCTGGACATTTGGATGGAGTGCTTCAGGACCTGGATGTGGGAAGTCAATATCTTCTGATCCAAACCAATTGCCTTAAGGTAGAAGATTTGCTACCTGAACATAGATTACCATGGCCTTATTATCCAAACTCCAGATTATTTGTGGATAGTAACTTCCTTTTGATGCTATGTATTATCAGATGTGCTGTCTTGGCCTTATAACAGGGCACCATGCATACAAAGAAGTTCCACATAGTACCTACTGTTGATACGGAATCTCGCTCGCCCTTCCCTGTCAAGAACCTGCAAGATACGAGCTCAACCTTGGAGGGTCGAGGTACGTCTCCGACGAACAAGTCAGTACCAATAATCTGATCTCAACTACTCAATAGAGAATTCAAGTAATTGATCACAAGAAATATGATTACCTCCTCTCTAGTGTTTACCAGAGGTCTTTATATATTGTATGGTGATAGAGTTATATTCGGAATAACCCTGCTTTGAGTTATTGTAGGAGAGTAACTCTTTAGAAGAGTCCTTTTACCTAACTAACTCTCTTCTCCAGTTGTTGGGTGGTAGGAGCCTACCTTCACGAGGTCATCTCATACTATTTGGATGGATTTATTAGTGTGGTCGGTCCTACCATGAACCTCCTGGTCAGACCCTGTTAGGTTGCGAACCTGGTCGGATCGTGCAACCGCCGGTTCAGACCGAGGATATAGAATGACCATTTTAGTCATTAACACCTACATTTCTTAAAAATCTTCTTTTGATTTAACCAAATTGAAAGTTGAGTAGAACTAAGATGAAAAATGGAAGAGTGAATAGAGTTGCAAGTGCACCTGTGATTCCAAATGAAATCTCACAACCCAATGCAAAACTTTACTCACAAAATCATGGGTATGGCCTATAGCCTTTACACATTATCTTATACTCGACCGTAGAGTCAAGCCCATGATACCTGACCACTTGAGATCAACCAATTTCTCTTTCTTCGCTTTATCTCCACTTGAGATCAATCAACTGTGGTGTTCAGCGTTTTCTGACGCTTTGTGCAAAGGAACCGAGGGGTTTGTCATCTCTCACATGCCCTGCCTATGCACCAATCCCTTCGCAAGATCCTCACTTGGAGTTGGTCAGATATCTTCCTCTAGCACAACAGATCAGGCCACGTCAGATTTGTTCTTAATAAACATTTTTAGCCTGTAGGTTATTTCATTCTCCTCTTTATGTTTACAAAACTTCTTCTTTGCAAACAGAGAAATTCCATCGAGAAGGGCTGCCGAAAACAGTTGTTCAATTATCAAAGATCCCAGCCAAGGCTGATCTAAAACCCTTGTGCAGATAACGGGTCAATCCTTCTATGTATTATAGAAAAAATGGGGAAATTTTAGAACTCGAGGTATTGTTATACAATATGCAATTGAGTGAAATGAAACCTCTGAATATTATTCACCTGACTCTCACACATAAAAATGACCCCATATCTAAAGTAACAAATGTCACTATACAAGAAATTAATTACACATTACTCCTTAACACCCGCCGCAATGTAAAATCCCCTAAAGTACTAACCCAATAACCTGTCTTTTCAAGTCCGTGAACCTGGAGTTCTAGTAGAAGGCAACTCTAGACCATTCGAATTGAGCCCGAAAGTTCGGAAATTGAATCTATGGAGTTGGATGAACTAAAAGAAGACCCAAACACCTAATTTGTACTGGAGAAGGAAGTTCTCTCAGTGGATCACACGGTCATGCACATCCTTCAATCACATAAACATGTCCTGTTGGTGGGTCTCGATGTCCACAATCTAGCACTCCACTAGAAGAGAGCAGCATCGCCCACTATGATGGGTCAACTGTGAGTGCAGCAAGTGCTTGTGGAGCCTCCCTAGCATGGGAAGACTCACCCTCCTCCATACGGCGCTTGAGTTGTACCTCCTCTTGTGCCTAATCCTCATCACCATCCACCGGAAACTCAAGTGAGTTTGGTCATCCTAGAGACTCATCTGCGAGATAAGTCTCCTCCTTATGCATTTACCTAAGCCTTCACATACCTCCTCCGTATCACTAAAGTCCCCCCCCCCAAAGTGCTTGAAAATGTTGGTCAAGAGATGCCCGAATCCTAGGTTTGCCACCCCAGGTTCTCCACTCAATAGAACATCTCCCTCTGAATGATGTATGAAAGGTCAATAGGATACCCCACATATAGAGCAAAGGTGACAAAAGCTTGCATCGAGGAGATCTTGTCCTAGTGTCCTCCCTTGGGCACAATATTGCAACTCATGATGCGGAAAATGAGTCAAGGAGAAGGGAGCATGCTCTTGCCTTAGTGAACATGATCACACTCACAATTGGAAAGCATAGTGAAGATCAAGAAGCACTTAATATAATGGATGGACTCATCCCCACCCCCAAGAGGAATCCATCTCCGCTCACCACAAACGTACAACACATTTAAGATACGAGAAACAGACTTAGTATTAAAATGAATATAAGTACCTCATTCTGAGATGAGATTGAGGGCATCATATCTCCTTCAGTGACCTCCTCCTCAATATAGTTCAAGTTGTTGTAGAAGTATTAGATTAATTACAAGTAGGCTGGCTCATCGAGATCTAGCATGCAACTCCAGCCTAATGCCTCGAACCTCTCCACAATCCTACACGAGGTGAATCTCTATGAACTTGCCGTACTGAAGCCCAGTCCCTAAAGAAATTGTGACACAAGAACTCTGTTTTTGGAGTGTCGAATAAGTCAGGAGGCTAGATCCCACATCCATGGCCTCGACCCGCACCACGACCACCCATAGGTGTGCGTCTACCTCCTCAATGGGCCATCTGTATAGTAAATGAGCAAATAAAGAAAGATGAGAAAATTCCATGAATAATGAAAATTTTGGGAAAATCTTATAGATGGAGTAAAAGAGATGCAGATCTGAGCTAAATGCATGGGAATGTAACAAAGGGACTTTGATGGTGTGAATACACTATAATATTCAAGTTCCACACGTAAAAATGCAGAGAGACATCAAATCTAGCATGAATCTAAGATAAAACCATGGAAAATGAGCTAGATAAGAAGATTACCTGTGCATTCATGGATAAATCGTTGACGAAATGAGCATTGATGCACATAGGTCGATAGTCCTCCAAGAAGTGCAATAGAACCCCACACTAGAGCAAGTAAAATTGGATAGAAGTGGAAAACTGAGAAGGTTAGCAAGCAGTCATGCACTTAAGCGCTCACCACCCACTGCTTGGACTGGGTGGATCGCATTCAACCGGGCCGTGTCAAATTGGTCCCCAATTGGTCCAAAATTTCCCCGACTCAGCCAAGTCATGACCTTTGAGTGTCGGGCAGTCGAGCAAGTGACCAACTGGTCACCCTACCAAACACCCAACTGATCCATTTTTTGAGAAGTGACCAGGTGGTCGACTCAGCGGCTGACCAAGATCAACCAGCCCCAGTAAAGGCTATTTTTGGGCCATTTCACCATTTTGAATGATTTCTATGCATATGAATGGATCAATCAAATGTGTTTCTTGGATTTAATGCATGAAATTGGATGACTGAGAATATACTCATGTGAATTGGAAATGATGGAATTTTTTGATTTTTGCTAGGATAGTTAATTTGATAAGTTGAACTATTGGAAATAAAAATGCTAGTAGCTCAAGCCATGAGAATGGTAGCGAGACTCTTACACCTCAGCAGAAGTACCCCAACAGCCTCCTCCTCAAGGTGGAGTCCTTTTAACCACTCCACCGGTGGTCACGACCCAAGATATGTTGAAGATCATGAGTAATATAATGCAGCAGCAACAAGCCCAAATCAACAGACTGATTCAAGGAATGCTAGCAATTAACCAAGGAAACCGGGCTGCACCTTGTGGTAATGAGGCCAGGACCTCCACTCAAGGAGGGAATGAAGGGAACTATGGTTTGGATCCTACACCAAACTTATGGAGCACTTCCTCAAGCTCCAAGTCCCGCTTTCACCGGCATAACCAAGGATCCTTTACTATCGAGCAAATGGTTAAGAGAAATTGAGAAGGCATTCCAACACTTGAGACACATCAAGGACTAAAATATTCTTTGTGCCGAACAAAAGTTGCAAGATGAAGCTGATACGTGGTTGAATGTCACACAACCCATTTAGTGGCCCAACACCCAAAAGTGACTTGGGAGGTGTTCAAAGATGCCTTTTGCAAGAATTATTTCCCGGCATTAGTCAAGGATGCGAAGGAGACTGAATTCATGGCACTTCAACAAGGATCTTTATTGGTCTTAGAGTACCAACAAAGATTTGAAGAACTCTTTTTCTTTGCTATAGTCTTCATAAGGGTTGACATAGAGAAGGCTAAGAAAATTTTCAAGGGTTTGAGGCCTACTATCAAGACTTGTATGTCAATCCAATCCATTAAGGACTATGCACAAGTAGTTTTGTTTGCCAAGAAAATTGAAGAAGGAGAAAGAGAGAGCTATTAGCTGCAGAGGAATTTGGCAAAGAAAGGGAACAACCAATTTGTGAAGAGGAACCAAGGCAAATTTAATAGACTCACCTTACCCTACACCCCAATTTCAGCCTAGAGGTGTAGGGTTTGGTCAGGGAAATTGGTGGTGCGATTCTCCCAATTGATGCCCCTCAGTCTTTGGGGCCAGTCTATGTTAATCCCCATCCATCTCTGGCCCTAGGCCAGCAGCACCGGTAGCATTAGTGCCTAGATAGAGAGATCACCCTCTATATTCATCGTAATCCTGGACACATGTCTCTTGTGTGTCCTTAGAAAGGGAACAGCTTGCAGAAACAGTTAGACCGGCTCATTACCCTCAGGCGGGGAAGGTAATCAGTTTGGCAGGGACCAAGGCAAACCAGAGTCATGATTTAGTGACAGGTACACTCCCTATTGCTTCAATTCCTGCATTTATATTATTTGACACGAGAATATCACATTCTTTCATTGCATCGTCATTTGTGAGGCGTACCTCCTTGTTACCTAGAAAACTGAGTCATGAGTTGGTGGTTAGTACACTTACTTGACCCATAATGAAACTTGATGAAATAGTTGGACCTTATCCTGTATCCGTGAAAGGAAAAAACCTAGATGCACATCTTGTAAAACTAGATATGAGAGATTTTGATACAATCCTAGGCATGGATTGGTTGACAGCTCACAAGGTAGTCATCTCATGCTCAGAGAAGAAAATTCAGATTCATCCTAATGGTGCACCTGTTTTTGAATTTCAAGGTGATCTAGGAAAGCATGGTGAGAAGAACATAGAGGCAGCACTACAAGTTAGAGAGTTAATTGTTGGTGCTAGACTTTATTCCTCCTTGGAAGATAAGAAAGAAGAGAAGTCCATTGAAGACCTTGACGTAATGAAATCGGAGACCTTTGTTTCTGCCATCTAATGATAGAAAAACTTTGTATAGGCTGAGCCCAAAGCACCCCCCCCCCCCCAGCTATTTCTTTTGAATTTAATCTTATCCAGATTGAGTTCTACAACAAGAATGTCTTCGTCTTTATCATTCACAATAGCCAATTTTGCTAGTAGGACCTGATATGATAGAGTTTCCATAAAATATGATTTCACCATTACCATGTTTGGTCTTGATTATCTCTTTTCCTATTCTATTTGAAGCTACTAGAAGTGTAAGATTAGTGAACCAAAAAAAAGAAGAAGTGTCAAATTAGCACCAGCATGCGCTTGCATTACTCGATCCAATGATCAAGGGAATCAAGTCCTTGATCCTCTGATTCAAAACCAATCACTTGGCAATATTGACATTGGATGAGACGTTAACCGAGCAAGCAAATTCCAAAACTGCTACCACCCATGCCTTACTTCCCTTATCCATCGTTTTTCTCTCTGCTTATCTAATTCTATTCCCGGGCCGCGTATCCGTTTGTCATTGAGCAGATCGAGCAGGAGTTTTTTTTTTTTTTTTTTTTTGTGGAGAAAATGGAGTTTTTTATTGAAAGAAAAAAGAAAGAGTATTTCAATTTGGTCGAACTTCTGTAGAACTTCTTACCGTTGATATCGTCCTTAGCAAGAGGGGACAACATCAACGGGATAGCATCTATAGGAAAGAGTTTTTCCTGGGAGGAATTTACATATCTAACTAGGAAATCAGCACATGTATTAATCTCTCAAACATGAAGGACAAAATTACAAAGATTAAAATTCCTCTTAAGCTCCCTAATCTCCATGACCAAGTCGATGACCCTCCAAGATGTAGAGAAATGTCCTTATATTGATTGGATTGCCACCATTGAATCTGACCAAATTTCAATTTAGTTGAAGCACATGTTTATTGCAGTCTCCAACCCACACTTGATAGCAAATAGTTCCAAGCAGGTAATATTATCCTCAAGAATCCCACCTGTTAGTGCAAAAAGAATCATGCCATGTTGATTTGGAGCTATGGATCCATATCCACCAATATTTTCTCTACAAGATCCATCACAATTGATAGTAATCCAATTCAGTGCCGGCCTTGGCCATTGACACACGGCCTTAGGTATATGGAAGGTGACTGGAGGTGCCATCGAGCAAAGAAGTTCATGTCCCCCTTTGTGTCTATGACCCTAAAGGGAAGGTGCACAAAGTGAGACCATGTGTCGGTTCGAATCTTCTCATAAACTGCTTGTGCTCCAAAAGTGGTTCCCTTGAAGATACGATTGTTGCGCTCTTCCCATATTCTATAAATTGTTGTTGTTACAACAAAGCAACTAACATTTGATCTTGGTGAAGACCCTATCATATAAAAGCATGCTCATTCAAGCTCAGCATTCCAGGAGTTCAGAGGCCCACGTGAGAAACCATTAAGCCACAAAACTCGGTGCCATATTCCTGCTGAAAAAGTGCAAGAAAAAAATAAATGATCCATATCATTCATCCCCATTATTGCAAAGTACGCAAGATGAATCAATTCCAACACCTCAGCTTCTCAATGGAGCCCTGGTTGAGAGATGACCATGACAAGCCATCCAGGTTAGAAAGGAGAATCGTGGATGATTTTTCTTGGACCAAACTAATGACGCCCATGCGACTTTCAAGGCCCTCTTTGTAATGTTGTCTTAGGTCGTTCGGAGAGAGAAAATACCATTTGGACTAGGTGTCCACACCACTAAGTCGCAAGGAAGGTAAGGATAGAGATGAAGGCTCGTAATGTCATCCCAATGCTCTATAATGATAGGGTCTACAATATCCATCTGCCAATTCCCCCCCCCATCATCTATGAGATGGCACACCGTTGCAAAGATACTTCTTCCCAAAGCTTGGGTAATTGGTATACTATCCTATTGCAGCATCCCTCCATCCAACCAAGGATCAAACCATAACTGAGTGGATTTTCCATCTTTTATGAGACACTTTATGTTTGTGAAATTAAAAGTACCCGCAAGTGCACGGTATCGTGTAGCAAACGGGTCGATCTCAAGGAGATATGCCACTTTAGAATTAACTTCTTAATGATAATGCGAGAGTGCAATGATTCAAATTTGTTAATTACTTAATTAAACTAAACAAACGGTCCTAATCCATACATCTAATGCGATTGAATTGAGATGAAAAATAAAGCAAACATAATCAACGCATAATTAATAAAAGGCAGAAAAAAATGCTAATAATAAATAAAAATAAAAGGGAAGTGATACGAGTGTCAGCTTTGGATCTAGGGAAGGGGAGTATAATTATAATGATTTTGACCGTGGACCCTTTACCGTAGCTTATAGTCCACCAATCGGGGGAACGGATATTAGAGAAAAAGAAATTGTAGAAAAGAAATAATCAAAGCAATAAAAGGAAAGGGAAACCTTAACTAAAGAGAGGCACGACTGTAGGCATCTCTAATCAAGGACCCAGGGGGAGGGAGAACAATAAATAAATGCTGAAAGTAAATTGCATAAAGTAAATAACAGAGTAATAAAAGGAAAGGGAAACCTTAACCAAAGAGAGGCATGACTACAAGCATCTCTGATCAAGGACCCAGGGGAAGGGAGAACAATAAATAAATGCTGAAAGTAAATCCTAAATTAAGAATATGGAGGGGAGATAGAAGCGGGAATGGAGGGAGGAGAGAAGATTATTGAAGAATGTTAGTTACTTGCGAATTGAACAAAATCTCAACCAACCCTAACAACCAGATCTAGATCTAGAATGATCTAGATCTGCAATTGCTAGACCCAAAGAAAAACAAATCTTAAAACTTGAAACTTGAACTTGAATTGCATTACATAGAAAAATTAAACCTAAACATTCAATCTAGAAATTTAAATCTCACAAATGCAAGCAAAGAAAACTAGAGAAAGCCTAAATAAACTGAAGAGAGAAGAAAGAGTGCTTCTACTAAGCTCTATAACACGTTTTTCCTTGATGGAGTATGCTCTCCTTTATAGAGTTTACATGGGATATGAATCTTGACAGAATTTGAATCAAACTCAGGGTTTCTATCTGACTCAACCAATTAGGGTTTTCACATACTAATCGGATTGACTTAGAGAGATCAAATGCATAATTCCACCGTTGGAGTTGAGGATCAAGAAGTCGTGAAGCTCTCCTCCAAAAATCAGCTCGATTGGACACCGGATGACCGTTCGATGAAGGGCTTGATCGAAATTGAACAGAGACATTCAAAAACGGGATTTTTCCTTCTTCCTTATCTGAATATAATTCTTTTTCCCCCTTTTCTTTCTTTAATCAAATCATAAATAGGAAATAAGATATTGAGGTATGCAAGGACTCTTTTCTTCATTTGGACTCTCTCAATAATATCTCTGTAGATTTGATTGATAATTTATAATCTCAACCGTAGATCAAATTTGCCTTATTTATCTCTTAAATATTTCGGAGTTGACCCATAATCACATCTCTAGCCCATCATGCTCCAGATCAGACCCATTTTTGCATTTGAGAATTTGAACGGACCTCTTGACGTGTAAAATTGCATGATTCATACCCAAAACTCCAAATATTTGCTTAAATATTGAAAAGTCCTCAAATCTGCAAAAACAACATAAAACCCAAGGTAGCTCCACTCTAAGTGTGTAAAATGCATGTTTTATGCCCTAAGATTTCACACATAAATGTGCTAATCAGATTCCCCCACACTTATACTAAGCTTGTCCTCAAGCAAAAATTAAAAAAAAAAAATACAAATGCAGGTAAGAAACTAGTGCAACAAAATAAATCTTAACTCACTTTCGTAGGAATCACGGTTACACTTAGCATGTGCAACAAGCCTTTAAACCTCTAGGTTACCCCTAGAGGACGAGTTTTGTCTCGTGGATGTTTGTAGTGAATATACATCCAAAATTCCAATTCAGCTCAAAATAAAACATTGCAAATTCCAACTCTAACAATTGGTAAGTACTCATACATGATCAATAGCTATGACAATTTTTTGCACCATTGATTTAAGATCCCCCACACTTGAACTTTATTACCCCATATTGATTTTTGAGACAAAGCATATATCTCAATCAAAGACTCACCTTATATCTTTCAAGTACACCTCTCCTTTAAGCAAAACCACTCATAAAGTAAGGGGACCAAGGACTAAGGTTTTGAAGTATTTTTGACCAAACAATTTTACGAAGGCATTGATGACACTTGTATTTATCTCTCTCTTTTCTTTTGAGTAGTGAACTCTACTTTACTACACTACGGTTGGCTTGAATGACATGGTGGAGCAAACACTAGAAACCCAAATTACTTTGTAGCTTGCTTTGCATATTCCCACATAGACAGTGATGCGAGAGTTCTTTTCAATAATCTCATTCCTAAGAGTTTCGATCAAGTCACCTCGATTCCTGAGTCGGAGTGCCTTGTCCAGTTCCAAGGAATTCAACTTTTACTTTCTACTTTTTTTTTTTTTTTTTTTTTTTTTTTTTTTTTTTTGAACTTTTGTCATGCCATACAAAAAATTGATCTCAACTCCTAGCCAAAGAAACAAGGACCCACAAAACTCTTTAGATGGTCCAACGCCTTAAGTTAAGGGCCTTTTATTTTTCTAAAGTAGGTCTCATCTCAACATACATACAAGTTACCTTCCTCTCAATAGGGGGGTTTTATGTGTTCACGATGGATACCAAAATCACTCTCATTTCACACATCATAGCAATTGAAAGAATATATACACTAACCAAAAGTCAAAGTTAAAATCTACAAAGAAGCTATACCCCCCTACACTTAAGTAATGCAATGTCCTCAATGCATGCATGAAAAGAAGAATAAGGGCAAGGCAAAAGAGGGGTATACCTTTTAGTCAAGAGGTGTTTATCATGGGAAGCTTTTGTCTTATCTTTAATAGCAATATATGATGGGGAAGGCACTTCAAATAAGAAAAACCATGAATAGAAAAGTCATCCCTAAAGACTTTGATATTTGTGATAGACCAATCCAATGCTTCTCTATTATCATTCAACGGTGTGATCAACTCTTCTGCTTTGTCAGAAGTTAAATCAAAGACAACAATAACAAGAAGAGTATCATCTTGTTCCAATAAAGCATACTTCAAATTAGAAGGCAACTTTTTCAATTATAGTTGGAGGGGTTCAATTATTGAGGGTTTGGGAGTGGAGATGGAGATGGATAGAGGTTCAATAGGCTCCAAAGGTGTGTGAAAATTTAAGACTTCAGAAAAGAAAGTTTCACTATCATCATCCAACATATCCATACATTCTTGAAATTCAAAATCAAAATCAATCTCAAAGTTGGTAATCAAATCATTAGGAAAATCCAAAGACTCCTCAAGCATATTGATCTCTTCTTCTTCTATTTGTGATTGTTTCCCTATCCTAAACATATTAAACTCCATAGTTCGATTTCCAAAAGACAACCATAAGAGACCATTTCGACAATTGATTAATGCATTACTAGGAGCCAAAAATGGTCTTCCTATAATTATTGGGATTTCATCTTTGATTGAAAAAGGTTTGGTATCTAGCACAATGAAATCAACTGGAAAAATAAATTATCCCATTTTAAGTAAAACATCTTCATACCATCCCTTTGGGAATCTTAATTGACTTATGTGCCAACTGAAGAGTAGTTCTAGTTGCTTTCAATTCTCCCAGCCCTAATTCCTTATAAACATGGTAAGGCAAAAGATTCACACTTGCACCAAGATCAAGTAAATCATGTTCAATGTGTGTATTGCCTATGACACAAGCTATGGTAGGGCTCCCTGGATCCTTATACTTGGCTGCTACAGGTTGAGTAATTATGGAACTAATGTTACCTGCCAAGAACACCTTTCTGGGAATGCTAGTGATTCTTTTATGAGTGCATAAATCTTTCAAAACTTTTGCATAGGCAGGGATCTGGGATATGGCATCCAAAAGAGGGATAGTCACTTCTATCTTTTTGAAGACATCAAAAATTTTCTCCATAGTTGCAGTCTTCTTCTTATTAACTGAACGACTAGGATAAGGAGCCTTAAGAACATAAGGACTCTCATTTGAAATTTGCTCGTTTCTCATAGTTTCTGATAGTGGTTCACCAAACTTAAGTACTACTAAAGCAACTGGCTCATCCTCAACTTCTATGGGTTCCTCAGATAAACTTTTATTAGGAGATACTTGAACATTCTCCTCATCATAGTGGTCACTCATCTCGCTCTTTTCATTAATATGTGACTCACATGTTAAATACCCTTTTCCCACTTCTCAATGTAGACACGGAATTAATTGAAGCTAAAGAAGAATGGGAGGATTCAACTTGGTTGACTTGATTTGGTGGTCTTTGTTGAATCTGAATCCTAGGATTTAACTCAAGTTGGCTAGGCATTTTACCTTTTTCTCTCTCAGACAAAGCACTTACAAGAGTGGAAATTTGTTTTTCCATATTATGCATAGAAATCATGAAGGTGTTGGAAAATACTTCCATATTCTTCTCTAAGGAAGAGAGACGAGAAAACTCTGGATTGTTACCTTTGTTGAAACTAGGTGATGATTGATTTTGTGCAATGTGAGGCATTTGAGGCACAATAGGTGGATTTACAGGCCTAGCTAAATTGGCATTCTGGAAATTTGGGGCTTGAGGGAACTGGACATTTGGATTATGAGAAAATTGGGCACTTTGTTTTTCAGGGGCACCAAAGTGATTTTGTGTGGAATAATTGCTTAATCCATTTTGGTTTTGCCCTTGAGACCATGAAAAGTTAGGATGATTCTTCCACCTAGGATTGTACGAGTTTGGAAACATCACACTGACATTTTCATGTTGGCCTCCAGAATAGTTAGGGCATTCCTCGATTACATGTGTAGGAGACTGACACCATGCACACATAGCAATAGATTTGTCAATAAAATGTGTTTGACTTGGTGGTGGCGTTGTAGCTTTAACTACCAAAGTCTCTAACTTTTTCAAAAGACTATCTATTTGTGCATCCTTATGAACTTGGCTATCAACAAAATATCCCCTACTAGTCCTTTTAGATTCTTGGGTTGATTCTCATTCTCTAGTTCTAGCTGCTAGATCTAAAAGAAATTCCCAAGCTTCGGAATCATCAGTGAATGATGTAAATCCTGTGGAGCACATAGATTCCAAAAGTTGCTTTGTTTGATAATCGATACCCTCATAAATTATTTGGCATAAATGTCATAATTCTATACCATGATGAGGGCATTCTTGGAGAAGGATTTGGAACCTCTCCATTACCTTTGCAAAGGACTCATTGGGTTTCTGACGAAATTGAAGAATGTCATTTCTTATTTTATTCATCTTGGAAAAAGGAAAGAATTTCTTCAAGAATAGGATAGTGAATTGTTCCCATGTGGTAATGCTATCCCGAGGTAAGCTATAAATCCACTTTTTGGCTTGGTCCTTTAATGCAAATGTAATAAACCATAGTATTACGACATCATCAGTGAGTTGTTGTACCTTCATAAGGACACAAACCTCCTCAAACTCCCTAAGGAACAAATATGCATCTTGATCAAGTAACCCATGAAATTGGGGTAACATAGATAGATAATGAGATTTAAGTTCAAAATTATTACCCCTCACATCAGGTAAACGTATAAAGGAGGGTTGTGCAGATCGAGTTGGATAAAATCTATCTCTAAGACTCTTAGGTGGAGGAGGTAGAGGTAGGTCTTCCATGGTCAAGGTAGACACTCAGACAATTCTATTTGTGAAATCACGAGTCTAGACATACATGCACTAACCACCTAATGCAATTAATGGCTCTTATGAGAATGAGTTTTTTTTTTTTTTTTTTTTTTTTTTTTTTTTTAAATTTTTTTATAATAAAGTACCTAAAGAAGAAAACAAAATAACAAAAACAAAAGGGAAAGTAGTGAATTTCCCACCACAAAGATTGAAACAATGATTCCAAAGTCGAAGCGGGGTCAAAATGTCGGCGACAACGCCGACACAGCGATATGCGCCAGCGGGGGCGACACGACACCCCCCAACGACACCGACATTGCGAGAAGTCGGTCCATAAATCGCGGACTTCTCGCGATAAAAGGGCTTCGTTCAATTGTTAATTCTCTCTCCTCTCTCTCTCGAGCTCTCTCTCATTTTTCACACTTTTCACATATCGCCGATCTTCGACATCTATGGTTGGATGACTTTATGTATTACAGGATTTGTACAATGAATTGTAGACTTTATATTATTTGGTTTTATGAGTTTAGGTTTTTAGGGCTCGTCCGCGAAGTAGGACAGGGCGATTAAGAACATTAGTTTAGGTAATGTTTTAGATTAAAATAACACTACCAATGTGTTTATTGGCCTCAAATTAGGCTACACATCAAATTTAAGGTCAAAATGACCAAAAAAACCCATCGAAACCGGGGTTCGATTTTTCATCGAAGCCCTACCAAAAGTCGCCCGACTTTTGGCAAAATGTCGGCCATGTCGTCGTGTCGCCAAGGACCGACACAGCGACATAACTCGACATTTCGAACATTGGCTGTAAGGTTGCCGTATAGCTGAGCATTGTATAGGTTTGATCAGCAAGGGAATCCGTATAGTCTTCAAAACCACCTATAATCGAATCCTATAGATTCTGCAGTAAAGTGGGGACTACTATACGTTTTTGTTTCTACTCTAGTTAAGAGTAAATATCTTTGAATTTTTTTTTTTAAAACACTTCGATTTACCTAAGAATGAGAAAAATAAAATGGACTAATACATCCCCGGAAACGGCGCCAAAAACTTGTTTGGAAAATTAAAGTAATCGCAAGCGCACAGTATTGTGTAGCTAACGGGTTGATCTCAAGGAGATATGCAACTTTAGAATTAACTTCTTAATGATAATGCGAGAGTGCAATGAATCAAATTTTTTAATTACTTAATTAAACTAAACAAACGGTCCTAATCCATACATCTAATGCAATCGAATTGAGACGAAAAATAAAACAAACATTATCAACACATAATTAATAAAAGCAGAAAAAAATGCGAATAATAAATAAAAATAAAAGGAAAGTGATACGAGTGTCAGCTCTGGATCTAGGGAAGGGGAGTATAATTATAATGACTTTGACTGTGGACCATTTGTTGTAGCTTACAATCCACCGATCGGGGGAACGAACATTAGAGAAAAAGAAATTGTAGAAAAAAATAATCAAAGCAATAAAAGGAAAGGGAAACCTTAACCAAAGAGAAGCACGACTGTAGGCATCTCTGATCAAGGACCCAGGGAGAGAGAGAACAATAAATAAATGCTGAAAGTAAATTGCATAAAGTAAATAACAAAGTAATAAAAGGAAAGGGAAACCTTAACCAAAGAGAGGCACAACTACAAGCATCTCTGACCAAGGACCTAGGGGAAGGGAGAACAATAAATAAATGCTGAAAGTAAATCCTAAATTAAGAATATGGAGGGGTAGATAGAAGTGGGAATGGAGGGAGGAGAGAAGATTATTGAAGAATGTTACTTACTTGTGAATTGAACAAAATCTCAACCAACCCTAACAACCAGATCTAGATCTAAAATGATCTAGATTTGCAATTGCTAGACCCAGAGAAAAACGAATCTTAAAAATTGAAACTTGAACTTGAATTGCATTACATAGAAAAAATTAAACCTAAACATTCAATCTAGAAATTTAAATCTCACAAATGAAAGCAAAGAAAACTAGAGAAAGCCTAAATAAACTGAAGAGAGAAGAAAGAGTGCTTCTACTAAGCTCTATAACACGTTTTTCCTTGATGGAGTATGCTCTCCTTTATAGAGTTTACATGGGATATGAATCTTGACAGAATTTGAATCAAACTTAGGGTTTCTATCTGACTCAACCAATTAGGGTTTTCACATACTAATCCTACTGACTTAGAGAGATCAAATGCACAATTCCACCGTTGGATTTGAGTATCAATAAGTCTTGAGGCTCTCCTCCAAAAATCAGCTCGATCGGACACCAAATGACCGTTCGATGAAGGGCTTGATCGAAATTGAACAGAGACATTCAAAAACAGGATTTTTCCTTCTTCCTTATCTGAATATAATTATTTTTCCTCTTTTTCTTTCTTTAATCAAATCATAAATAGGAAATAAGATATTGAGGTATGCAAGGACTCTTTTCTCCATTTGGACTCTCTCAATAATATCTCTGTAGATTTGATTGATAATGTATAATCTCAGCCGTAGATCAAATTTGCTTTGTTTATCTCTTAAATATTTCGGAGTTGGCCCATAATCACATCTCTTGCCCATCATGCTCCAGATCAGGCCCATTTTCGCATTTGAGAATTTGAACGAACCTCTTGACGTGTAAAATTGCATGATTCATACCCAAAACTCCAAATATTTGCTTAAATATTGAAAAGTTCTCAAATCTGCAAAAACAACATAAAACCCAAGGTAGCTCCACTCTAAGTGTGTAAAATGCATGTTTTATGCCCTAAGATTTCACACATAAATGTGCTCATCACTTTATAAACCCCACAGTCAAATTTCTGGTGTCTAAGATATGAAGGAAGGACAAAGAGCATCGGTTGGGTCTTGGTAGTGACCAAACCGAATACTTTTTTAGCCAACAAGTTTTGATAGAATTCACCCAATATGATTGTTCACCAAAAGCGAGCTTCCACAAATGTCTCATTTGACCTGCAATGTTCCATTCTTTCAAACGACCTAGGCCAAGACCACCCTCTTGATACGGAAGACAAACCGAAGCCCAAGCCACTTTGTATTTGTTGATGTATGTGTGTTGCCGTTCCAAAGAAATCTAGCCATAATCATTTCTAATTTGTCTAAGATGTTGATAGGGATGTTGATAATATTGATCCTAGTACAATATGATACCCATTAAAACATATTTGATGAAAGTCAAACGACATGCATAGGAGAGTGCCCTAGAGCTCCAAGATTGTATTCTTGCTTCCACTTTATTGATTAGACCATCATAATCAGAGACATATAAGGTCTTGGATCCAAGTGGGATGCCAAGATATTTTATAAGAAGGTTACCTTCTTGGACTCCAAGAATACTTGTAAAAGCCACTTTGGTATCGTTAGAGCAGTTACCAAAAAATAGAGCTGATTTCCCACTATTTATTAACAATCCATATTGAGATTTAAATCTTTCCAAAGCATCATGAAGGACATTGGCATTTGATTGAGTTCCTTTTCCAAAAATAATCAAATCATTTGCAAAACAAATAGTAGTGATACCTGGTTCTTTACAGTGTTGGTGATGAATGAAATCACTTGAAATTGCTGCACTAGATAGGGAGTCAGAGAGTATCTGTAGCACTATGTTGAAAAGAGAAGGAGACATTGGGCATCCTTGTCTAAGACCCCTATTGGCAATGAATATTGGGGATTGGGCACCGTAACAAAGACCACATAGCTAGGATCATAAGTGCAAAGTTTAATCCTTCTGGAAAATTAAGTTTAGATAGTACCTTGAAAAGAAAGTCCCATTGTACTGAGTCATATGCTTTCTTATGTCAAGTTTGGCAGCAAACTTTGGTTGCACTGATTTAAGATGATAGCCATAAAGAAGTTCCGACACCAGAAGAACATTGTCACTAATCTATCTTCCTTGGATGAAGGTTGTTTGGTTGATGTCAACCAATTTGTGAATGACGCCTTTCATCCTATTTGCAATGATCTTTGCAATAAATCTGTAGAGCAGGGAACTGACAACAATAGGCCTATAGTCATTGAAAGTTGTCTGAGATTCACCCTTAGGGATAAGAGTGAACCTAGAGAGCTTAACTTGCCAAGGGACTCTAGGTTTTCGAAAATATTAGATATGGATTTATAGATATCCTCACCAATAATACCCTAGCAATGTTTGTAAAATGCAGCTGGTGAGCTCTCATTGTCCTCATTGAAGACTACCACTTTAATTTCATCATGGATGATTGTTCTGGAAAGCCACTCAACATCTGAATGATCAAGTTGTCTATTAATAGGAAGATCAAAATCTTGACAGATAATGGGCTGGAAGCCAGCATATGCAGTTCCAAATGCTTGCTCGCTTCAACTCTAATCAATTCTAGATCGGTTAGGAGAACACCTCCACCAATGATAATAGCAAGAATAGTATTTCTACCACGTCAAGACTATAAGGATCTATGAAAAAATTCAGAGTTACTGTCACCTAACTGTAGCCATTGTATTCTAGATTTCTGGCACAATTCTGATTCCTTAGCATGTATTAGGAACATTAACTTGAACACAGTTAGCTTCTCATGGATAATAACTTCGTCATCAAAGGTATCAAAGGCTAGTGTTGATTGAAAAAATTCAACGTGGTGCTTAGCGTCTTCAATTTTTTGATCTAATCTGGAGTATGTCACTCTGCTCCATGTCTTGAGAACTTCTTTAACTTCTTTTAGTCTGTGCATGAGAGAAAACATGGGTCTACCAATAGCTGGGCATGACCATACTTCCCTGATTAGAGGGAGGAATTCGGGATGTTCAACCCAATGATTGGAAAAATAAAACTGTTTTCTACGTTGACGGGGTCTATCACCAAGATTAACAACCATAGGGCTATGATTAGAAACATTTGGATTTAAAAACTGGGTAGAAGAGAGAGGGTATCTATCTCTCCACACAGAATTTATCACTACTCGATCGAGTTTACCATCAATCCATGTATAACAACAACCAGACCATGAGGGATCTTGCAATTCAGCTTCGTAAACAATTTGACATTGGTGCATTACGTTTGGTACGAAGAAGGAGACCTCCTCTCTTTTCATTGAAAAACTTGTAAGCGTTGAAGTCTCCAAGGACCATCCAAGATGAGGACATGTCATTAGCGATCATCTTCAGATCATTCCATAGATGATCTCTATCATCCACGTTGTTGCTACCATAGACAACTATCAAAAAGAATTACTCGGAAGAAACCTAAGTCTTTACTTTAGCATGAATTAGTTGACTAGTTGTTTTGAGGGTAAGGACTTGCACCTTCTCATCGTCCCAAAGAAGCCAAATCCTCCCCCCAGGAGAGTCAAAATAATTTATAAGGTGTTGCCATTGTCTGGTGAATGGCTAAGACACCCAACCAAAACAATGTAGCTTTACTCGCGTTTCAGTCAAAGCAAAGATATACAGTTGAGTTACTTTAACCCATTATAACACAGCAATGGCCTTGCTTTCATCACATAATCCTCTAATATTCCAAGCCCCAAGCTTCATAATTAACAATGAGGAAGGTTGGGTCGATTAACCAAGATGTCCCAGCCTTGAATCACGTTATTTTCTTGCTCCTTGTTAACCATCTGATCCCCGCCTTGAATCACGTTATTTTCCTGCTCCTTGTTAACCATCTGATCCGGCTGCTCAAAGAGAATTGAAGAGACTTCATCATTTTGCAGACCTGTGAACCTAATTTTGTTTGAGCGATTGGGGGGAACAGAGGTTTCAGATCGATTAGAATATAGCCTTGCATGAGCTTTCAAAGATGTTGTTCCACGTGTAATAACGGAGGATGGGAAAGAGGGTGCAAACTTGTTTCTCTGAGATGGGTTATTTTAAAAGTTAGGCGTAGTGTTTGAATCAAAAACCACCAAAGCTCTTTCTAGGGTGGACCCCATCAGCTGAGAGTTTTGGGGTTAAGAAGTACCCTCATCCGCTATCCATCCCCTATTAGACTTGGATTCTTCCAAGCCATTTTGGTTCTGGATATCAAGAGTTTGAGTTTGACTCAAACTCATTCCCGCTAGAGACGCATTTTGACTCCTAGAAGGATTTGGATTCTATTGCATCGTCTACCTACTGTTCACCCTAGGGATAGGGTTTCTATGATGTTCAACATGTTGCCACTGAGTTTGTTGGTGAACTATTGGTTCAGGGTTTTGTACTAGTGAGTTACCCGCTGCCGCACATGACTGCTCTCTATGACCAAAAACCACACACTTTGTGCAGATTGGAGTGGCCCATTCGATATAGAACGGGTTGTTCAATGATACCTCCCATCTTCTTGCTAGATAGGAATTGAGACACAGAATCTTGCGAAGGCCAAATGCTCATAGTTTGATGTGCGACGATCTGCAAATAATGAAGTGCCAGACATATTTGTTATGCTTGCAATGCCCTCCTGTGTCCAGAATTGTAAATTGAGCCCATAGATTCGAACCCAGATGGGAATCTCCGATTCTTCCTTCTTGATGAGGCTAATCGAAGGAGACCAAGGGTGTAGAACAAAGGTTCTGGAATCAAAGCTCTAGGGTCACTCGTTAAGCATCTGTTGTGCAAGGTTCTTGGATTGAAACTTAAAAACAATAAACCATTGGAGAGGCCAAAAATTTCCACCACCACCCCCCCCCATATGGTTCCGGTTCTCATCAGCATATTTCTTCATGGCAGTAAAGGACGGAGCCTTTCCAAAGATGAATCCGACCAGGGCGAATTCCCATCTTCCCCATCCCTCCTTTAGAACCTTTGGACGACAACACACCACTTTCCTTCCATTCACCACACTAAGTTGAATAAAGGGGAGTTCAATGGATTCTGCAGCAACTCTCCCTTGATTAAAAAGAACCGCCCAGGAACTTCATTGTTGAGGATCAAACAGATCCTCCACCATGGCATCACTATCGCCATCCATGAAATTTCACGAGAGAAAACCCTTCATGTCGCGATGAATAATTTTTTGCCCCCTTCACTTTCAGATCGAGCAGGAGTTAAGAAAGGTTGGTACAACAAACAAAGAATGAAAATAGGTAAGGGGGTTATTTTGGTCAATAAACAACCTGAAGGGTTAGTCGCAAGGCTCAAAATCTCGCTTGAGTTCATCGATTAGCTACTTGGCAAACCGACGAAATCTCGTCGAGATTTTGCCGACATATACCTGCAAACGTCATTTTAAAGTATAAAAAAATATATTACATGTATGACATATCTGCAAAACGTCAGTTTAAAGTTTAAAAAAATGATAAAATAATTTGACATATCCCTGCAAAACGTCAGTGTAAAGTTTAAAAAAATAATAAAACAATATTTAATAGTCTGCTAGTCTAGTCATGTACTCATGTATACGTTTAGTCATTTTTCACTTTTTTTTTTTTTTTTTTTTTTTACAATTCCATGGTTCTACATGTACCACGTGTGTGGATCAAATGAGAAATGCCAAAATAATTAAATAACTCATCTTCATATTCTTCACTTCAGAAGTTCGGTCATCGGAGATGAAAGGTTTATTTTTTAGATCCTAAGAGAAGAGACGATTGTGAGAGACTGTCGATGGCACTCATCTTCTCTTCAAACTTCAGAGAAAGGATTTGGACCTCACCAACGAGCTCAACAACGAGAGGTGCAACGACGAGCAAATAGTGTCGTCTCCCACAAAATTTCTTAGGTTTAATGGTGATTATTGCCGATATTTCGTTGGTTCGACCAATTTTCGACGATTTTCAAGCGAGATTGAGTAATTTTGCTTTTTGGTGAGTATTTGGGTTTGCTACTCACCGTTACTTGGCCAGACGGTCCACTACCACACTAAGTCATTCCCTTTGCTGGTTCACGGTAGACCTGTGACAAAATCCATCCAAATGGGAAGAGGTTGCAAAAGACCAGACGAAGGCTACCGAACAACTTTCATTTGTTGATAAGTTCCACATTTAGCAATGAAGTCTTCCACATCATTCTTCATGCCGAGCCACCAAAAATATCCCTTCATATCCTGATACATCTTTACACTCTCAGGATGACTAGTAAAGATGGACTGATGGACATCAATCAAAATTTCATTTCTGAGGTCCTCCACCATTGGAACACAAATTCTATCTCTGAAAACAAGAGCACCATCAAAGGCCAGGGAGAAATCTGCCACTTCCTTAGTCTTCAAGATAATCATGTCAACCTTCTTCTTCAATTCTGGATTAGTCGACTGCAAAGCAACAATTCTGTCTCCCAAACTCGGTCGAACTAACACAACTGACAAAACAACATCGTCATCTTCTGACACAATCTCAAGCCCAAATCTGATAATAGAGAACAATAAAGGCTTACTGAAAGATGCCAAATCCACACTTTCTCGATTGCTCTTTCTACTCAAAGCATCAACAACCACATTAGCTTTCCCTGGATGATACTGAATATCACAATCATAGTCCTTCACCAGTTCTAGCCATCTTCGTTGTCTCATATTCAATTCCTTTTGAGTAAAGAAATACTTAAGTCTTTTGTGGTTAGTGAAAATTGCTATCTTCTCAACATACAAATAGTGACGCAAGATCTTTAAAGCAAAAACCACAGCAGCCAATTCTAAATTGTGAGTAGGATAATTATGCTCATAGTTCTTCAATTGCCGAGAAGCATAAGCTACTACCTTCCCCTGTTGCATTAGAACACAACCCAAACCAACTTTAGACACATCAATAGACACTGTTAAACCTCTAGAGTCATCTAGTATTGTCAACACCGGAGTGTTATTCAACCTTTTCTTGAGTTCTTGAAAACTCTCTTCACAGGCTTCATTCCACTCAAACTTGATTCCCTTCTTGGTAAGCTTAGTCATTCTACTGCTGTCCTTGAGTATCAATAGAAGTTTGAAGAATTGTTCTTCTTTGCCCCTGAAGCATCTAGAGGTGATCGTGAGAAGGCGAATAAATTCTTTAAAGGTTTGAGACCATCTCTGAAGACTTATTTTGCGATTCAGCCAATTGTGGGTTATACTGAGATGATTCAAAATGCGAAGAAAGTGGAGGATAATGAGAGAGAAAATTATCAACTCCAGCAATCTTTAGCGAACCGGAACAATCTGGTGGACCATAACCAGAGATTCTCTAGGCCTGCTCCTTATCCTGCATCTACTTTTCAGCCTAGAGGTGCTAGTTCTAGTTTTAGCTCCGGCTCGAGCTATGGTTCTAGCAATGGACCGATACGTCCTATTGTAGGTAGTCAAGGTACTAGACCGGTTTATGTTAATCCTCATACAGTGGTGAGTAACCAGAGACCTATAGTCCCGACTTCAGTAGCTCTTATTGGCAATAGGGATTTGACTTGTTTTAATTGTGGGAAGGAGGGTCATTATTCCAGTAACTACACTTAGAAGCCGAATCCTCAAATGTCAGCTTTGAAGTCTATTCAAAATGTCCCTTTTGGGAAAGTTTTCAGTGTCACTGGTTCCGAATCTAAGACAGATCATGATGTGGTGACATGTATTATCCCAGTATCATCTACCTTTGCATTTGTATTATTTGATACTGGTGCATCTTATTAATTCATTGCATCTTCATTTGTGAGTCATATTCCTGTTACACTTACGAAGTTGAAAAAAGGGCTTGTTATTAGTACTCCTACCCGATCTATTTTTAGATTAGATGAAGTGGTTGAGTTTTGTCCAGTAGCTATTGCTAGTAGAGTTTTGGAAGCCCAGTTGATAAAGCTGGATATGAAAGATTTTGATGTGATACTCGGAATGGATTAGTTGTCGAAGTATGGAGCAATCATCCTTTGTTCTGAAAGGAAAGTGTTGTTTTCAACTTGAAGATGCTAGCCCATTTGAATATCAAGGAAATCAATGAAAGTTGAGTAAGACGATTTTGGTTGCGACTGTGAAAGTCAGACAATGGACCAAAGATGTCGGACTACTCTCCTCTTCTGTAGATGTTTCAGAAGGTGTGAAGCAGTTGTCTGATATTGGGATAGTCAGGGATTTTCCTGATGTTTTCTCTGATGAATTGTCTGGTTTGCCACCAGAGAGGGAATTAAAAATTTCAATTTATCTAATTCCGGGAGAAGCCCTTGTTCGAAAGCACCATATCGGATGGCTCCAACTGAGTTGAAAGAACTTCAGACCCAGTTGAAGGAATTGTTAGATAAAGGATTCATCCAATCTAGTGTTTCACCTTGGGAAGCACCGGTCTTGTTCGTGAAGAAGAAGGATAGTAGTATGTGGATGTGTAACAACCCCCGTATTTCTAACCCGAGATCCGTATTGCAGGTCCAAGAACCTGAAGGTCTAGTCGGGTAAATTTGTGGAGTGTCCAGATAGAAGTCCATGATCCATACCCTGAACCCATGGATCTGGATCCTCTGTCTAAAGAGCCTGGCTTGCTTGGTAGTTAGACTTCTGGAAGTCAAGTGTTGTCTGGAGATGTCCGGAATGAAGGTTAGATCTCCCCCATCTCTTCTTTAGGGCTAGGTTGTACTTGGACATCAACCCCCTAGCAAGAGCACCCTTGTATGGCAAAATACATGGGGGCGGTTTCTAGTGGCGGTCGATCAAACCAAGCGACCGCCTGGAGAGACCGCCTGGTTCTGTTTTCAGGGTTTTGCCCTATTTTGCCCCCTAACTTCTATAAAAGGTAACCCTCATCCAATTTACGAATATTTTATTCGTGGTTACTGTTTTTGGAGGTTAGACGGCTGCGGAGAAGTGCCGAAAGCGGATCTGAAGTGCTGGTAGTGATCTGGAGATCAATCCTTCTCTATTTCTGGTATTCTGGAGTGAGGTAATGGATTCACCCTTCATCCTTTATCTCCCTTGTCTTTCAATTCCGTGTTAACCCATCCCCTCATCATGGTGGTTACCCTTTTGATCAATCGCAACTCTCTTTCCAATCTTCTTGATGTGATTCATCCGAAAACGAAACCTTGCTTTCGTGAAAAGGATAGATCCAATCAAGGGGAGAGTTTTGGGTAACCCAATTATGGTGATTGTTAGGTTTCCTTTCACCCATTGGCTATAGGAGTGTTAGATTCGAGATTTAGGCTATGATCACTCAAAATCCAGATTGAAAACGGATGATTAGAAGCCTGAGTTTCGGATTGAAACTCTCTGTTTTTGGGGCGGTCACTAGTGGCGGTCGCTCAACCTAAGCGACCGGCACGAGCGACCAGCTGGTAAATAGTGACCAAATGACTTTTGGTTTTGGTCCACTTTGATTCAATTGACTTATACATTATTGTAACCATGTGTTTAGGTGTTCTTTGTTTGAAGAGAAAGTCTTATAATAGTTTACGGATTCCGTTTTACAAACGATTTACTTATATGCAGGTAAGGACATTCAATCCTATCTTTATGAATAGACTTAAACATGCTAGTCCAGTGTCTGTTAGCATTAGTCTTTCATTATATATGCTGCTGTAATCATGTTTTACATACTGATCTTGTTATATTACTGTTGTTTGTCTTGTTTACATATCTACTTGTTGATTATGAATGTTATGTACTGATGATGGTTAGTATGTGGTTCTGATGGATGAGGTATTCCTTTGGGATATCTTAGCTTGGGATATCAGAAGGCTGTGGAATGGGACACATGCATGTTGATGTCTCCAGCACTGTCATAACTATTGGATGACATTGTTAGGTAGAGTCTAGAATTGCATGGCTAGGTACCCCTGTCACGCCCTCCCAGCCGGTACCCTATCTGGCATACCCGAGAGTGTGATCCACAGCCCGAAGATCAGGTATCGAGTGATCAACCTCCCACATAAACAATAACATAATCATGAACAACCATAACAAGAGTGCGGAAGATAAATCATAGATCCAATAATGAAAGAATGAATCATAAACGAAACGGAATAATAGATATAATCAGAGTGTCAAGCGGATAAGTAAAGTGAAGCAAAAATCCCACTTTACATCCAGCGGAAAAGTAGCTCGAAAGAATAAACTAGATAAAAGCTAATCCCAGTAGTAAGTACATTGGGTAACTAAATTATTCTCCACTTTGTAGACGACATCCTTGTAGGTGTAGATCTCATAAATAGCACAAGGACGCTTTCACTCAATGGTCGGACTAAGCATCGTACGGAGCATAACCACCCGTGGGATCTTCAGAGTAATTGTGGTAACCGCAATCACCTTCCTGGAGATATGTCTCTTCGCCTTGCGCTTCCTCATAGGGACCGTCATAGTATTCCGTACACTGCAGGATAGTCTAACAACATTGTACAATAAAGGAATGAGTTTCAAAGAAACTCGGTAAAGGCGTTAAAATCCATAATAACATAAATGGCGAGAATTCCGAACAAACATAAATGCAATATGATATGAGACAAACAATGAATGAATGATTCTAACTCTATGTATCTTTGGTCTCTATTGGCGGACATGCTTTAAGTCATAGCACCGTACTTCTTTAGGAAAGTCCACTCACATCCTCAACCATTTAAGATATCTTGGATTCCCTCCAACCATTTAAGATATCTCGGGCGACCCGATTGGTAATGGGTCCTTCATCCCTCGGGACAAACCTTGGCGGGGGTTAAGTCAACACACTCTCTCACAACCATTTGGTATAAGTCTGGCGCATGTCGGGGTAATACCTAGCCAAATGCAAGTCTTCTACTTGGTTACATCAAGTCGGATCCGGATACTTCCATTCCTCGTCCCCGACGATCCTTTCCGGTATCCTTCACACTAGAGTCCTCATAGTCCCCGACTACGGACTCACCAACCCTATTGATCATCCACATATGGTAAACGGGAAGCTCTCACGTCCTCTCACGGGTTGGTTACCGGTCTTAAGCGCCCGTGAGCCCAAGTCTAACCATATGCAACCCTACCAATAAATGGCCCCCACAATGTGATTCCTGTCCTCTCACGGGTTGGTTACCGGTCTTGAGCGCCCATGAATCCCCATTGCTACCACGGGTCGTTCGGTCTCAATACCCCTCCGATTAGGGTCCGACATAACAGGACATCCTAGCCAAACACTACTAGACAATCCTATATATGTCATCCAACAGTTTAGGAAGGTGTCCAGAGGGCATCTCCGGAAACATCCCATAATATTCCCGTAGTAGTCCAAGGACAGAAATGTCAAAAGGACACCTCTCCTTTCCAAACCATACGTAAGCATACACATGCATCAATTCATATCATCACATATATGGTAACTCCATATATGGAAAGAAATCAATATTTACAATCATTTGTATAACATTGGTAAGTAAATCATACATGAATCAATTCAATATGAATAAGCAATGCTACTGGAATCAAAGTTATGCAATAGTAGTATATCATTGTAAGAATCTAATTTAAGAAACATATTAATGATATTCAATTATAGAAACTAGATTCATGCTATCTATGTAATTAAGGAAATAACCATCCTTACCTTTTATAACTCGCAAAGAATCCTAAGAAATCAAGTAAGATCTTGGCAAACTTGCAAAGAAGGTCCTAAACAAGTATATACAACATATTAGGAAAGATCCCTAACAGAAAATATAGCAAAACATCCGAAACAGACCAATTCGGAGTTGCTTGTACTCATTGGTCGAGTGGATTGGTCGAGTGGTCCAGTCGACCAATCAGTCGACCAATGCAGACAGTAGCTTAGAAAATCAGAGTTTTGAGATATGAAATCCGAATTTGGTGGTTCAAAAGGGTACTAATCAAGGGGTAGACTACATCAGTAGTATTCTAGCATATAGGGGACTTCAAAACACTAATCAAATCAAGGTATCAAGATCCAAATTAGGAAACAAAAAGTTACCATAAATAAATCAAACATGGATCTTGAGGAATTTTGAAATAGAAAACAAGGACAAGAACAATAGGAGGATGGATCATTGCTTTCGGTAATGAAAACATGAAAACATGCATAGGTCTTCATAGAATAAAGCTTAGAAGCATAAATCTAAATAAGGAAATAAAACCTACCATATATGTACTATCATGCATTATGAAGAACACATAGTAAGGTAGAAGAGAACAACTAGAATTCTATGGATTATGGATCATAGAAAGAAAACACAACCATTAACCACTAACATGATCAATGAAAGAAGATCCAAAGAGATCAGAATTCAGATTAGGAAATTAACAGAGATTAAATCATGGTTTGATCATGAATCCTTCAAAAGCTTGCAATGATCATGGTTAAGATCATTGTTCTAGCCTTAATTCCTTAGGATGATCATGAGAACATGTTCAGAGATGTTTGCAACAGAGGATGCAGCATCTCTTCTACTGTCTCAACTCAAAAAGGAAAGAAAAACAAAGATGTAGGAGAAGAAGAGAGAGTAGACATACCTTTTGATGCAAAAAGAAGAGTTCCGACGAAGATCCGCCAAGAAAACTCCAAGGATGCAAGAGAGATGACTTGCAGAGGTCTTTGGTTCGTTCCAGAGGGTTTGGAGGCAGCAAATACGAAGTGGACTCGAGGTTAGACTTAAATAGAGCAAGAATCAACCTAATTGCCAAAGACAGCACCCATTGGTCGAGTGGATTGGTCGACGGCCGATCGACCAATCGGTCGACCAATGCGACAAAGAAGGCCAAAACAGGGAATTGAAGGCCCGGATCAAATCCAAACCTAAAGAGGTTTTGCACACAAGTCAAGTGACTTACCTAGTAGGTAGAAATGCCTTCAAACCAAGATAGAGAGCACTCCAAGTCCATCAACTAATTAGATCTTCATCAGGATTCTGTTTCCATAAATAGAACCTCATCATCAACCTTCATGGATTCAAAGCCAGACACCAAGTCCTCTACTGGGATGGCCCAAAGCTGACTTCTTACTTTACTTCGGGTCATCGGACCTACAAATAACAAGGTTTCCGGGTCAAGGTTAGGGCTGGGTTTCACAACCCCACATGCTACTACCCTTTCGATAGGAGGATTGAAACCGGATGACCCGTGATGATAGTGATGTGACGTTGGTCCACTGTTGGTCATATAAATGATAGGGTTGCATATGTTAGGGTTGGGCTCATGGACGTCCAAGGAACGGACCAGGTGTCGTGAGGAGTCATGAGTGTCACATCCCCCCAGCCGGTACCCTATCTGGATTACCCGGGGAAGTGATCCACAGCCCAAAAGATAAAGTTTAGGAACGATCATATCCATTTAGCACAATAACATAATCAAAAGCAAGAACAAATCATTATATTCTAATAAGTTCATAATAAAATTCAAGAAAAGATCTCAGAAGGATCACTAAGAATATCAGAGTGCGAATTAACAAGATACCAATACAAAAGACAACTATAGAGTATAGCGGAAATATACTCCACAACATATGCGGAAGGTAGATTGAAATCTAAGTAAAGCTCTAAGCTAATACAAGTAAAGTAAAAGATAAGTCTAGAAGAAACAAGAGAAATCTAATCCACATCTTCAGTCGGCTCTTCTTCATCTTCTTCACCTTGTGCTTCTTCATACTTACCGTCATAGAAATCCGAACCTGTAGAGAAGTCTAACAAAAGATATGGTACAAAAGGAGTGAGTTTCGAAAGAAACCCAGTAAGGCAGTTAAATCCATAATAACATAAATGGCAGGATTTCAAAGCAAAACATGAATGCAATATGGTATGAGACAAACAATGAATGTATGAATCTAACTCTAGGTATGCTGGTCTCTATTGGCAAACATGCTTTAAGTCATAGCACCATACTTCTTTGGGAAGGTCTCATCACACAACGCCGTTTGGTAGTGGGTCCGGCATCCCTCGGGACATTCCATGGCTGGGGTTTAGGTCACCTCTCTCTCACATCACCATTGGTCTAAGTATTGGCGCATGTCAAGGTAAAGCCTAGCCAAATGCAAGTCTTCTACTTAGTTATATCAACTCAGTTCCAGATACGTCCATTCCTTGCCCCTGGCGATCCTTTCCGGTATCCTTCACACTAGAGTCCTCATAGTCCCTGACTACGGACTCATCAACCCTATTGGTTATCCACATATGGTAAACGGGAAGCTCTCATGTCCCCTCACGGGTTGGTTACCGGTCTTGAGCGCCCATGAGCCCAAGTCTATCCATATGCAACCCTACCAATAAATGGCCCCCACAATGTGATTCACGTCCTCTCACGGGTTGGTTACCAGTCTTGAGCGCCCATGAATCCCCATTGCTACCACGGGTCGTTCGGTCTCAATACCCCTTCGATTAGGGTTTGACATAACAGGACATCCTAGCCAAACACTACTAGACAACCCTAAATATGTCATCCAACAGTTTAGGAAGGTGTCCAAAGGGCATCTCCGGAAACATCCCATAATATTCCCGTAGTTGTCCAAGGACAAAAGTGTCAAAAGGACACCTCCCCTTTTCAAACCATACTCAATCATTCACAAACATAAATTCATCATATCACATATATGGTAACTTCTTATATAGAAAGAAATCAATAACAACATCCAACTTGTATATAATTGGTAAGTAAATCATACATGAATTAATTAGCATAAACAAGTAATGCTACTGTAATCAAGGTAGTTGCATCAGTAGTATATCAGTGTAAGAATCTATTTAAGGAAATAAATCAAAGAGATTCAAATATAGAAACTAGATCATGCAATCTATATAATTAAGGAAATAACCATCCTTACCTTATATAACTTGCAGAAAATATCCGAGGATCAAGGAAGATCTTCCTAAACTTGGCAAGAAGGTCCTAAACAAGTATATATATCATATAAAGAAAGAAACCTAGAAGGTAAAAGATCAAATCATCCAAAACAGACCAAATATGAGGTTGATGTCCTCATTGGTCGATTGATTGGTCTACTGACCCAGTCGACCAATCAGTTGACCAACAGGGTAAGTGACAGACAAAAACAAGGATTTCTGATCCAAAATCCGAATTTTGTGATTGAATCGCCACCAAACAAGAAAGGAATTATCATGATAGTATTCTAGTGCTAAGGAACAAACCTAACACTATCATTGATCAAAAATCTAAAGACACAAATAAGGAAACAAAACTTACCATAAATGTATCAGTCATGGTTTTCGAAGAAAGCATGGTATGATCAAGAAGAAAGAACTAGAGATTGATAGATTACAACTCTTGTAAAGAAAACATAGCAATTGACTACTAATACGATCAATAAAATAGATCTAAGAAGATCAGAATTTGAATCTAAAGATGAACGAAGACAAGATCATGATTTAGATCATGATTCCTTCAAAATCTTGCAATGATCATGATTAAGATCATTGCATTAGCCATTAATCCTTAGGAAATCATGAGAGACGAGTAGAGGGATGCTTGCAACAGAGAATGCAGCATCTTCTCTACTATCTCAGCCCAAAAAGGAAAGAAAATCAAAGATGGAGAAGAAGAAGAGAGTGTAGACATACCTTTGACGCAAGAGGAAGAAGATTACTTGAGTTCTTGCGAGAAATCAACCAAGGATGCAAGGAAATTGATTGGAATGGAGCTTTGACTCGTTCCAGAGGCTTAGGAGGCAGAGGAGACAAAGTAATCCCGAGATTGGACTTAAATAGAGCAAGAAAAGACCTAAATCCACAAAACAGATCTCATTGGTCGATTGATTGGTCTACTGGCCTCAATCGACCAATCAGTCGACCAATGGAGACAGCAAGGTACAAAAATGCATTGTTTTGGTCATAACTTCTTCGTTTGAAGTCCAATTGATCCGAAATTCGAAAGGGAACTTCACACAAACATACTAAGACTATCTAGCATGAATTGGACATCATCCATGGTCCAAAAATCAGTACTTTATAAATTGGGAACATGAGTTTCTAAATTGGAAACAACATGATTTTCATAGCAAACTCACCATGGATTCAAGGGAAGAATTAGAGAGAACAAGGCTTAACTCTAATGGAATATCAAGAACATATCAGAGGCAAGAATAATAAAAAATAGAAAATCAAAAGAATACTAATCCTAGAATGAGAGGAATCAAAAATAGAAACTTACTAGAATGCTTATATCAATGGTCAACATAGAAGGCTATAATGGCTAGAAAGAAAGGGGAATTGATTCGAATAGATGAAATACATTAGAACAGCAGTAAAGGCTAAGATCAAACATGTTAAACATTAATTAGAAAAGAAGCTACAGTAGAATGGTCATGCTATCCAAAATTCAATCAAAATCAGTGAAGAATTGAGGAGATTCACCATGTGGTTTCAAGGAATGCAAAGAGTGATTGGGGGTTCACTCTGAGACATAAGGAGATTAGAGAATAGGTAGTTACAGTAGTGTAACACCTTCTCCACAATCAAAACATCAAGATAGAACAGTAAGAAGAAGAAAAGAGAGAAGAAGGAGATAGAACACTGAAATCAAGGTCCAACTTCAAGGTGTAACATTAAACTAACCTTTCTTTACCCAAAACAGATAGGGTGTCCTAGCTAGGTTTGGGCTGGATTTCACAATGAGAGCATCCACCCCAATAATATGTGGATGACCATAGGGTTATGGAATGAAGTCCAATAGCGGTAACCAATCCATGAAGATTCTCATTCCTAGGTTGTGAAGGATACTGAACCGAGTTGATTGGTGCCATAGGGGATGAATCTGGACTTCATGTAGACATGTTACCAGTATGACCTTGCATTGGATTAGAAACCCTGACATGCTCTAGTACTCATTACCAATGGTCGTGGTGAGAGAGTGTTGACTTAACCCCAACCATGGTTTGAGAGCCAGGTGTGGACCTTCCATTTTGCCCAGGATCCCTACAGAGGTAACCAGTCCTTGCCGGATCAAAGTGACTAGACTTACCCAGAGGAGGGATGGTGTACATCTTAAAGCATGTCAATTGTTAGAGACTTGCATAGTTAGAAATCATAGTATCATTCATACTTTGCAATCATTCATATCATTTATACTTTGCACTCATTCATTCATATCATTTATGCATTTATGCATTTCTGATTTGTTGGATAATTGATGGGAATTGTAATTGTTCTTACTGAGTTCTCTAGAACTCACTCCTTTATTTGTATATGTTTTATTAGCCTGCATAGATGGAGGAAATGTGTCGGAAGATGGATTGGTTTCCTATGAAGGAACCTTCCCGTATGAAGAGGATGTGGCAACGGCAATGGGAAATGGAGATAGCCTGTGCGGAAGCTCCTGCGAGTGCATGGAATGCGTTTATTGCACCCATTGATGGACAGGGACGACAAGTTGCCAGGCAATTTGCTCAACGAATGGAGAAGAACTGGAGGACGCCTTTTCTAGAGATTCATGAGAAACATTATTTAGCCTTAGAAAAGGAAACTGGAAAGAAAATAATATAACTCTTTTTGATTACTTCCGCTGAACTCGTATTCATTATTCTTTCATTTATTATTTTTATTGGAGTATTTGGACTCCTGTAATCCTTTATTTCATTTATTGAACTATTATTGCTCTTGATTGTCTTTATTTGTATTTAATATTGTTGATAGACTAAAACCGTGGATCCTGTGACGGATCACTCCCACAGGTTGTCGGGCGGGTGGGGTGTGACATGCATAGACTACCGGGAGTTAAACAAGTTGACGATCAAGAATAAGTATCCTCTTCTTAGGATCAATGACTTGTTTGATCATTTGAAAGGTGTTGCTATTTTCTAGAAGATCGATCTGAGATCTAGATATCATCAGTTGAGAGTAAAGTCTAGTGATGTCTGCAGAACTGCATTTAGGACCAAATATGGGCATTAAGAATTCAAAGTCATGCCTTTTTGTCTTACTAATGCACCGGTAGCATTCATGGATCTAATGAACCGAGTATTTTAGGATGTCTTGGACAAATTTATCATAATATTCATCGATGACATTCCGATATATGTTCTAAATATATTACCACAGGGCAATCGTATTAAGACAAACAAAGCAAATTTAGAAAACTTATCTCGATTCAAATGGCATGAACAAACTCCTTATTTGAAAGCTTTGTTACATACATCCATCTTGATAACGAAAATTGACGGAATTAAAACGCGCCGGTAATGGCACTTTTTTAAGGTATTTAAACGCCCCGAATAGTGCACACGGGTCTGAGTGTGTTTTCACCCTCAAGATCAGTCAACCCCTTCATCATAGACGGTGCACCCTGTAATTGATGGACTAAGGGATCCGTAAAGCTATATTCACCAATCTCTTTTCTATGATACAATTTAAAGAAAACCAATGCTTCTCAAACAAAATGTTTGCGCGCGATAATAAACAAAACATCTCCCACCTTTATATAGAAGAGTAAGAGACACCACCAAAGGTTGTTTCCCAAAGAACATACCTCTGCCCTTAAGGCATGTTTGTTAGCAAAGACACCTGTGGGCAATTTAGGTGTCTTTAGGAAAAGATCCAACCTTTAGGAAAATAAATTGTTTGAATTTCAAAAAAACGAAAATTACAACAACCCCCACAAAACAAAAGGGAAAACAAAACACAACGGTGAACAATTAGACACAATAGGACACGCGAAGGGTTTCGACGAACCAACAGGCAAGAACCCGCGCGGGGAAGCGACGAACATCCCGGCGGCGACAAGCCATCGCCATATCCTATCGCGACTTACGGATAAGCCCTTTATAAAAATTTTCTTTTGGACTTTCCTCTAAAGAGACAAGCATGCCTAGATCTTAGTCTCATGGATGTCTAGAGAATTCGCCTATTTAATTCTCATCGAAAGCAACCTTACTTCCTACATCCACTTAGGTTAGCCAATGTGCACCACAATTAACACACCCCCACATTTTGTAGGCTTTGGCTAATTAAGAACCTCTTGCTCAACCTCTTTCCTTGTGGTGGTACTACTTTACCTTAATATTGGAATAAACGTAGTAGTACTCCTCAGGTCATCTTGTGACTTCGTTGTTTACCCTTTGAACCTAATTCAGGATTGAAACCTCTTCACATAGGTTGGATGTCCATCATATGACCTTAGATAGGCTTTTATAGTTTATTCCTCCAAGTGATATCACATTAGTGATTTGAGGCTTGACACAACTTCTAGTCAAACTATTTCATTGATTACATAGTGATAGAGCTATCTTATTAGCCTCACTAGACATATGTCCCTTTCACTTGTAGATACATACTTCTAAGACTCAATGTCTTACTTTTTCTATTGATCACTTCATTTACCTTAAATGTAAATACTTATTCCAATGATCATCATCATTTATCTTTCATTTTTTCCTTTAGCCTTGTGGTTTTGGATTTGTTAAACTTATAAAGCCATACACTAAGTAGGACCTTATATAATCACTTATCAACACATGTTTTCACATGCTAACTATTTGGGGTTTTCAACCTTCTTACACAGGCATATCTAGTTGATGATATTTGGTAGAACTTATATTTTTAACTCAAAAATCATTTCCCACCACAAGTCTTTCCATATCATCTTCAATTCAAGATTATTCCCAAATGCACATGAAACATATGTCATTTTTCTTTTTCTTTTTTCAAGTAAAAACAATCACTATACTGAACTTGTCTCTTGGGAAGAGACACAACATGTAAAATATACATGTATTTTCATGATAAACATAAACCCCCACAATTTAGGTTTATCACATATAAAATTCAATGGTCATATACCATTATTATGTCGTTTGAGGGTAAATCATAACCACATGATACATATAGAACTACATGTGTTGTACTCTGACATTATAGCCACTTAGGCCTTGCCAACTTTGGGTTTAGTAATTTCAATTAACCCTTCATGTTTTGGCCGCAACCACCAACCAAAAAAAAAAGACAAGAACAGACAAGAAGAAAAGGTTGGGAACCAAAAAAATGAAAGGAAAAAAGGGGCAAAAAAAAATGAAAAAGAAGAACAAGGGAAGAAGGAAAAGAGGTGTAAAAGAAGGATGACTACTCCTCATCTACAAGAACAAGAAACCCAAAGAAGATAAGAAATCACAATCCATGGACAAAGTTCGGTTTTGGAGGTTTTTCTATTATTTAATAAAATAAAATCAGTAGTGCCAAACAATTTAAATATGAAAATTTCTCATAATTGACAATGATAATTGATTCCAAAAAGGGCCTTAGTACATACATAGAAACATAGGCTCTGCTGATCCCTGTTGCCTTTGGAATTGGAAACAAACAACAAGCATACATGATTGATAGACAAAGTTGCAGAGCACTTGTTATTGTCACATACCTCCTTTGTCTATTAAGACATGTTAAGGTAAGGTCATAACATGTTTCTATGTTTCTCACTCTTTTCTCCTTGCTGAAACGGAGTCACTAAGACTTCACATTTGAATGGCACCAACAGCATCAGGATCTATCATTAAAACTATTGAGACGTGCTATAATAGGTTTCCCTACAGCAGTCCTTTCCCTTAATGCTTCATGGTCCTTTGGAGAGGCCAAAACCTTCTTGAAGTTAGCAGATCCATTTTTGCTACACTTCTATTTTTTTCGTACATGTCCACAAATTTGATACAGTAGACCCCTGGTTAATAAACCACTTCAACGCACCAGCATAATGTGCTTCATTTTTTACAAGAACATCAAAGCTCTATAGGTGCATCTTGATGACAGTAGTTGCCTGCTTCCAAATCACTGATACATATGAGAACCTCCCCACCAGGACTTATGAACTCAAGCATTCGTTCAACAACCCCAGTTTCCTCTCATTACTACTTTAGAGTTCGTTGCTCCACTAGATCTCTTTAATCCCTGTAATGGAAGGGAAATGAGGAGAGGTGATGCCTGAGAATCTCAGTTCAGCCTCCCCTCTTCTATATGATTCAATACATCGGCAGATACAAGTAGTTTTTAGGCTTGCATCCTTATCTGTACTTTGAAGTGAAGAGGTACAACTACTTAAATTGTTAACCTCAGCAGTTAGTACAAGTCTTCATTTTTTTTTGTTACAATAGCACTTGTTTCGCATCCTTGAGGTACATCACATTCAAATTCCTATGGGATAAAGATGCTATCCTTTTCCTGTCACGAAATCATTTAGTTTTTGTCTTGTAGAAGATCAACCAACATGAGGCCAGTTCCACCAATACAAGATTGATTAAAAACACATGCAACATAATTTCTACAAGATCTTTGATCAAAAGATCCAATATGCTCCATGCTGTCAAATATAGTAATATATGCTAAACCAATGAATACACCTTTCACTATAGATTGCCTATTCAATAGATAAAAGACACATCTAATAGAATGGGTAATATGGTCTGATTTTAACATATTACTACCACAAACTATACATTCCCTCAAATTACATGCCCCTCACTGTTCCATTTTTATTCTAGCCAAGACCTGATGGTAAGGGCTTTCTGGAAAACCCATGTTTTCCTCATTTTAAAAGTGATCTCTAATTGAGCATTAGGATTGGAAGTGGTGAATCCCTCTCTCATTTTTGGTCTTCATAAACCTCCAAATAACTTGTGAAACAATTGATTAATTTATTCCAACTGATTCACCAATTGTCACCAGCAATTATAATCCTCCCAATTTTGACTTCCAATCTCATTCTGATGCATTAACTGCTCTTGGTTGCCCTTCATTACCTGTGCAATTACAACCACCACGGCAACAAGAAACAATGATGAAAGACTTAAGAGGTCCCCCGCGGACCCCCTACGACATTACCTTCCCTAAAGTAAATCCACTATGTTTAGAATTGAAAGGTCCAAAGTCTTATAATACCATGCACCCAGACTCTCTCTTAACAACAGACGATACACAATTCAAGAGTTCCCAAAATAACTATCCAAAATAAATTTTCAGATCAATTAAATACCAGAAGAAAACTCAAAGAGTAATCATCAAACCCAGGAGACGGATGAAACATAATTACCTATGCAACTATTTGAATTGTTTCCTTTTGCATTGGAAACAACTCCAAAAGATTATGCTTATCATTCGACAGTCACATATTGCCTGAGGGGAAACTCAGCAGCATGATGGGTCATCGTTTGCCTTCTGTTTTTCATATGATCTGTAGCCAAATAGTAAAAAGAATAGTCTTACCTCTTTGTAAAAATCCAATGAAGAAAGTCAAAGACGGAGAAAGCTCCACAAGTAGCCCAAATACCTCCTCGAGGATTCCACCACTATGATTATACTGAATCATGTAAAAGGCCCGACTCACAGAAACTCCATTAATTTCCATGATATGCAATCCCATTTCTAACTCCTACAAATGTTCGATCTCACTTCCAAAGAAAATAATAATAATAATAAGTAGGAACCATTTAGAAGTACGTTCCATTGAATATGCATTAAACTAGGTCCAACTATTTCAACTTTCTTTAACTAGTAGCAATAACCCAAGTTCTTACGATGGCTACAATAATTGCTATGAATTGAAACCACGGTACTTCACTTCAAAATCACTAAAGATCAGATCAAAATCTTAGTCATAGAAATAGCAGCATAAACATCTAAACAAAAAGCTTTAGATTTACCAAATATGCCAAACCCAGAAAGCCGATTATCCCAGTAAATCCAAATTCAACACCCATAAAACCATGTAATTCAGAGAGGATTCCAACCTCCATGTGGGAGAATCATGAAACTTATTTAAGATAATACAAAGCTGTGTTCATTAAATAAATATTCTCTCTCTTCACTAGCTACTCATGTAGAAAAGCTTTGAACTTGGACACTAGAATAAGACGCGGACCAACAACCGATACAGCAAATATACGACCATAGTTTTGTACAAAACATGGTCAGTGTGAAGTTGCAGAAACACACGTATTGTTAACCGGTTTCACAACATGGAACCCAAATACGTTCAAATGGTAATGAAAATTGACTGAGTTGAAACGTGCCGGTAATGGCACTTTCTTTAGGGTATTTAAACGCCCCGAATGGTGCACACGGGTTTGAGTGCGTTTTCACCCCCAAGATCAGTCAACCGCTCCATTATAAACGGTGCACCCCATAATTGATGGACTAAGGGCTCCGTAAGGCTATATTCACGAATCTGTTTTCTATGATACAATTTAAAGAAAACCAATGTTTCTCAAACAAAATGTTTGCGTGCGATAATAAACAAAACATCTCCCACCTTTATATAGAAGAGTAAGAGACACCACCAAAGGTTGTTTCCCACCTCTTCCCTTAAGGCATGTTTGTTAACAAAGACACCTATTGGTCATTTAGGTGTCTTTTAGGAAAAGACCCAACCTTTAGGAAAATAAATTGTTTGAATTTTTAAATAAAATTACGAAAATTACAACAATGTATTAAAAGAGTAAGGAAGAGCATATTGAGCATTTGAGTTTTGCCTTGCAACAATTGAGAGAGAATAAGCTGTATGCCAAATTCAGCAAATTAATGTGACTTCTGGTTGTCCAATGTTATCTTCTTGGGTCACATTGTTTCTACTGATGGTATTAAAGTTGATCATGCTAAGGTTAAAGCTGTAGCAAATTAGGAACGGCTCAAGTTAGTCACTAAGATTCAAAGTTTTCTTGGTATGGTTAGTTATTATAGGTGCTTTATTGAGAATTTTTCTAGATTATCAGCCCCTGGTGAATTTTGCCAAAATATTTTACCTTTTAGTCGGTTAGCCCATTTGGGTTTCAAATTAAAAAAAAAAAAAATAAAAAAAAATATATTGGTGGAAGATGCTGTCAATTACTATGAGATTCAGATCTGTAAACAACTCTACATTTTTAAAACTTTCTTTTAGGATGAAACCAAAAAACATAAGTAACCCATGTGTATGAAACAACAAAAAGAGTCATCTATGGCGTGCAAGAAGAGAACTCACTAGTGATTCTCCATAAATATCAATTTTCAAAACTTAAAGCCATGTGATGATGCGAGTAAGTCACAAGTGATAATTTATAAAATTCTTTTAATGCGCTCAACAAACTGTTAGGACCTTTCACCAGGAAGAAGAAAAAAAGGCATCTTTATTATTGTTTTAGTTTCCATCAATATTCATATGAAGGCAAGCATTCTCCAAGCAATAGATGGAAAAAATGGCAGCAGCTCATCAGGCTTCTTCTTCTTCGTCAGCCACTTTTTCTGATTCTGCTACAAATTATGAAGTATTTTTAAGTTTTCATGGCAATGACGTGCGCAAAAGTTTTGCCGACCACCTCTACAAAGCCTTAACTAGAGCTGGAATTCGAACCTTCAGGGACTGCGAAGAACTTCAAAAGGGAAACAAGATTGAAAAGGAACTATTCACTGCAATCCAAGAATCAAGAGTATCCATTCCCATATTCTCTGAGAATTATCCATCGAGCAAGTGGTGTCTCAAAGAGCTAAGCCAGATTTTTGAATGCATAAGAACATTGAATCAGATAGTCATGCCTATTTTTTACAAAGTTGAACCAAGGGAGGTAAGAAACCAAACAGGAAAATATGGAAAGGCCTTTGAACAACACCAAATCAATATAGCATCCGACGTGCAAAAGTGGAAGGAGGCTATGAAAGAAGTTGGAGGATTGAATGGGTGGCATGTCAATGATGAAACGTAAGTCCAATAGTTAGTTCTGTTTTACTCAATTACAGTTTGTGTTCTACAAAATCATGATTAATCACCAATCAAAGGAAGCTTGATAATTTAATTTCCATTCATGTGATCAACTTGCATTTATTGTATGATATAAACAAACATACTAGAATTGATTATTGATAAAATCATACAAAATGATTCTTTTATGGCTTCTGGATTTCTCAATGCAAGCTTCCAAGATGTCTCAAGATTGGCATAAGCATGCTTGATCTTGGTTTTTGATTTTGAGTACCACATTTTCTGTGAAAACTGATTATTTTGATCTAGTCTAAGACTCTTTTTGGTATCTATTATCATTCTCATTTCTTAGTATTTTTTTAGGGTAAATATCATTTACCATCCCTTTTAGCTGAACAAATAGTATTTAGACCCCTTTCTAGTTGGATAATATCACTTACCTCCCCTCTTACTTAGCAAATATATCAAACACCTCCCCTCTGTTAACTTTTTCGGTTAAATTTAACTTTTACTATTAAATATTTTCTAAAACCCCAAACTACCCTTTGGCTAAAAATATATTTTTTAGTTTAAACCCTAAATTACCATAATCACCTTAGAGTTAAAATACTAAATTACCCTCAATTAAAATAATTGTTAAAAACTAAAATACCATAGTTAAAAATTACAACCCAAATTATCTTTAATAATTAAAACCCCAATGTACCCTTTTTTTTTTTAAATTTATCGAACAACTAAAAAAACACATACTACTTGATATCAAAATGCAATTTAAATTGAGATATTTTGGCCAAAACACCCTCAATTGATGTTATTTTTAAGATAATTTGGGTTTTAAGGATAGTATTTCGGTTTTAAACAATTATTTTAATTGAGGATAATTTAGTATTTTAACTGCTAAGGTGATTACAATAATTTAGGGTCTAAACTAAAAAAAAAAAAATTTCAGCCAATAGTAGTTTGGGATCTTAGAAAAATATTTAACGGTAAAAGTTAAATTTATGCGAGAAAGTTAATAGAAGTGAGGTGTTTGATATACTTGCTAGGTAAGAGGGGAAATAGTTGACATTATCAACTAAGAGGGAGTCTAAGTGTTATTTGTTCAGTTAAGATGGGAGATAAATGATATTTACCATATATTTTTTTATTTATTTTAAAGTATTTGGCATCTATTCTTAATTTTATTTTTATTAATAAATCTCCAAAATCTAAAATAAATTTTTTGTATTATCAATTATGTTAAGGGCATGTTTGGTTACATGAGTCTGGATATTTCAAATATCTAGAGATTTCCAATTTATAGATTTTAAATCTATGGAGTCATAATATAAAATTAGTTGTTTTGTTAACGGAATATGCAGAATGAAATCTGTGGATTCATTTGTGATTTTTGTTAATGTGCAAATGTTTAGCGTTTTTATAATAAGGATGACATCTTTGGATTTCACCACATACCCATTAATCTACAAATTCACGTTTTTTGTGTAAAATGAACATGATAATATCTAAAAATCTTGCATTCATGAATCCAGAGATTTCAAATATCTGAATTTATGTAAACAAACATACCCTAAATTTTTTTCATTTTCTTCATTTGTTTAGGTTTAGTGGCGTTTTTGGGGGGGGGGGGGGGGCCCCCCCCCCGGCTCCGGGGGGGGGGGGGGGGGGGGGGGGGGGGGGGGGGGGGGGGGGGGGGGGTCCCCCCCCCCCCCCCCCCCCCCCCCCCCCCCCCCCCCCCCCCCCCCCCCCCCCCCCCCCCCCCCCCCCCCCCCCCCCCCCCCCCCCCCCCCCCCCCCCCCCCCCCCCCCCCCCCCCCCCCCCCCCCCCCCCCCCCCCCCCCCCCCCCCCCCCCCCCCCCCCCCCCCCCCCCCCCCCCCCCCCCCCCCCCCCCCCCCCCCCCCCCCCCCCCCCCCCCCCCCCCCCCCCCCCCCCCCCCCCCCCCCCCCCCCCCCCCCCCCCCCCCCCCCCCCCCCCCCCCCCCCCCCCCCCCCCCCCCCCCCCCCCCCCCTTAAAGTTTTTCAAGTTAAATTGAGAGCAAAACGCTCAATGCCCATTCTTGTATGGAAACCAGATTTTCCCATCTTTTCTCGCTCTTAAATTTGCTTCTCTTTCTTAAACCATAATGCTACAAGAACAAAAGGGGAGTGATGCTCTCTCTCGGCAGATCTCCTTCAAATCGAATCTTCCTTCGACACTACGGTTTATGTGCGATTCTTCACAGCCTCAATGCTACTTTATTTGGAAATTTTGCTCTGGTGGTCGAAGAGAACTACCTTGCGAAAATCTTCTTGTTAAAGATTTCTTCCGGTTAGAGAACGTTAAATTTCTGAGACTGTAATTTCTCCGACCAGCTTTAATGATCTTGGATCTCCGCAAGCAGATGGGAATTCCCAGAGGAGGAATTGCAGTTGGGGTTGGTGATTTTCTTCTCTCTGTAAGAGCCTCCTGGAGTTGAAAGTCCTCCGACGACATGACTTGAAAAAAGAATTTCCAGGCCCTCTTCAATCTTGCCTCGTCTATTTCTGTCACATAATCTGCGGTGATCTCCTTCACTATGGTCGACGGAAGCATTAAAAGCATATAACAGAGCATCCGTACAAAACATTTTTCTACAAAACGCCAGAGATCCTTAGCCGGTCCAAAATTCTCGCTTCCTAATATGAAGTTACAGAGAAAGCAAATTTCCACAGCCATAAGATGACTACGTTGACATTCTGTTGATAGGGCTGGGCTGACTTGTAAAATTTTGCTACCGTATCTCTAATATCTTCTTGAGAGGACTTCGAACTGGGACACATAAAGGTCATCAGCAACTTCAATCTTTTCAGGGCTTAAAGGAATGCGAGCCTCCTGAAGTTGAATGTAAGCTAGTTTCAGAGCTGAAATACTATCAAATAGCTTTGAAATCACAGTAGTAGTAGCCGCATTTTCGCTTCCATCTATGATGTCTTCAATAGGACGGGGATGGATTTTCTGCTCATCAAATTCGACTTATCAATCAATTCCAATAATTTGGATTGGAATGAGGGTTTTGGATATCTCTCCATACCTGCTTCTTCTCCTCCTCGCTTTTTCTTCTATACTCTTCATCTGCCTTGTTTCTTTTCATTTCCCTATTCAAATGTCCAGAGCCTCAACATCTATATCCCTTGTTTGTTCGCTTATTCTTCTGATAGGTATGGATTATCAATTAGATCCTCTGTTAATCATACAATCAAATTCCTTATCTTTTTGCAATTTAAATCAGTTTGCTTGGTTTCTGGCGATTCTTGATTTCATGTTTCATAGGATTTTGTTTGTTGCATTCTTTTATAATTAATTAATTAATTGTTAATATTTTGATAATAGAGTTTTTTTATATTAATTTTTATTGTCATTTTTTAATAAATTTTCATTTTGACATACCAATCTTATTTTTCATTTTATAATTTATTCTCCAAAAAGTCACCATACCATTTTGCATTCTTGACCAAAAATGAATTCTTGTACTCATTTTTTTTTCAAATAGGCATAATAGAGAGTGAGAATTGATACCAAAAAGAGCCTTAAGTCTAGTTCAGACCATTGTTAGGTAATAGCATGTTTTAAAAATCTTGACATAATAAGTAATGTATGAAATTGTCATTGCATAAAGATACATCTACATTTATTTAGAATATCCGTAATAATGATGTACTTTTGGTTGACATATGCTATTATTTTCTATATGAGATTGAGATTGATGAACTACCTATCAAAATTCATCAGACATACGTGTTTAAACTTAATTAATCTTAGATGTAGAGAACTGAAAAATGCAAAATGATTTCACACTGGGAGCCATATTGATTGTAAGTGACCATGAAGGCTTGAGAACTAGAAATTAATTGCAAATTAGAAAGATTAGTTTGCTAATTGATTTTAACTAAGATAAATACAAAGAACTTAATGAAAAAGACAGCATACAAATGCATAGGAAGAGCTCCATAATATACTTAGCATAATTTGAATTCTTTTATTCATTTTCCTATTTATAGTGCTCATCCTTTGTTTTTTTCCCTTTTGAATTCTGCAGATATGAAGGAGAGGTATTACTAGAAGTTGTTGAAAAAGTTTATGATAAATTGAACAAGAAACCTTTTAGTGAGAATAACAACTTAGTTGGAGCCGAATCTCGTTTAAGAGAAATATTGAAACTTTTAGACATTGAATCTGACAGCAGAAAAATTATCGGGATCCATGGCATTGGAGGCATTGGAAAAACAACAATCGCTAAGGCTGTCTACCGTGAAGTCTTTAATCACTTTGAAGGGCATAGCTTTATTGCAAATGTTCGAGAAGCTGCTCAACAACATAATGGACTTGTTGTTTTGCAAAGACAACTTTTATGGGATACTTTGAAGTATGAAGGTCGAAATATTACTATTAAAGATGTTGGGGCCAAAGTGATCAAAGAAAGGTTATGTTCCAAAAAGGTCCTTATTGTCCTAGATGATGTGGATAAAAAAGATCAAGTAGAATGTTTTGTTGATCGTGAATGGTTTGGTGTGGGAAGCAAAATCATTATCACAACCAGAGATAAACATATTTTAGACTTTTGGAAATCAGATGGAATTTATGAGCCACAGCTAATGGATACAAATGAATCTCTTCAACTTTTCAGCCATCATGCGTTCAAAAGCCACAAACCTCCATATGACTTTTTGGATTTGTCAAAAGCTATGATAGAATCTACTGGAGGACTTCCATTAGCACTTCAAATTGTAGGTTCATCTTTATATTTAAAGGGAAAACCAGTGTGGAAAGCTATGCTAAAGAAGCTACAAAAAGTTCCAAATAGTGATGTCATGGACAGATTGAGAATAAGTTTTGACGGATTAGATGATGAGGAGAAACAAATGTTTCTTGATATTGCCTGTTTTTTCATTGGCATGTATGCAAAAATTGTTTGTTACATATGGGAAGGTTGTGGTTTTCATCCTATAGTAGCACTTGATTCACTTCAGCAAAGGTCTTTGGTAACAATTAGTGAAGGAGGGGCACTAAGGATGCATGATTTGCTTCGGGATCTCGGAAGGAATATTGTTTGTCAAGAGAATGCTAATGAGCCAGGGAAGCGTACGCGAATATGGTATCAAGAGGATGTCTTGGAAGTATTGCACACGCAAGTGGTAGGTACTGAATAAAATTTGGTTATTTTTCTATGATGACCTTGTGAATCAGGTTTTTGATGGATTTTTTTTTGGGTGGTGGGGGGTGGGGTGGGGGTGTTATATGTATGTATGTGCAGGGAACAAGTACTGTCATAGGACTCTCCATTGATTTTAGAAGTCTATCAGAGAATGAAGGCTTGAGGAGTGAAGGATTTGTTGGAATGACACGTTTAAGGTTAGTCCAAATTGATTTTTCAAAGTTCTCTTGGAACTTCACTCATTCATTTTCAGAATTGAGGTGGCTTAGTTGGAAAGGATGTCCCAACCAATGCATCCAAACTGCTTTTAGTCCACGTAAATTGGTGGTTCTTGATCTATCTCATAGTGATATCACAGCTGATTGGATGGGTTGGAACTACCTTAAGGTCTTTCTTAAACCTCTCTCTCTTTTATTTAGTTTTTTTATCTCAAAATTCTATAAAAGACAAAAACCTTATTATGTTATTTAGAAAAGTAAACTTGTATTTTTTTAATTTTGCAGATGGCCAAAAATTTAAAAGTTGTAGATTTGTCAAATTGTCATCAACTGTCTAGGACTCCTGATCTTTCTGCAAATCAACTTCTGGAGGTATTGCATTTTGGACATTGTTTGAAATTGGATGAGATTGATACATCCATTTGTCGTCTCACAAACTTGGTCATATTAGACATGAGTGATTGCCGCAGGGTAAGGGATTTGCCATGTCAAATTGGTAAGTTGACTAGACTCCAAGTACTCAATTTACAGCACACAAGACTGAAGAAGTTGCCAGAGAATTTGGGCCTTTTGGTATCCTTGAAAGACCTTAAATTAGGGCTTTTGGGGAGTGCAGTGGACCTTTCAGTTAAAATTTCTCAGTTGACCACTCTGAAAAGCCTTGATTTATCATTATGTGACAGCTTGAAAAGGATCTCATGTCTTCCCTCAAGTCTCACCAGCCTTGTAGTTGCATTCTGCGGTTCAATTCATAATATCTCAGGTCTTCCCTCAAGTTTGACTAGTCTAAGAGTCAAACATTGCTGGTCACTTGTCAAAGTATCAAGTACGTCAAGAGGCTTGAGAAATTTAAAGACATTGTGTCTTTCTCATTGTAACCGCCTAAACGAAGTTGAAGGCTTTGACTACAAGTTGGACTCCCTGGAGCACTTCAGCATTGTATGGTGCGAGTCATTGCGAAAGTTACCAAATCTGAGGGGCTCAAAATATCTAAGGGCTTTGAGGATTTCTAGGAATAACTTCATATCTGATTTTGAAGGTCTGGAGGGAATGGACTCTCTCGAGGTGTTGCAAATAGAGTGGTGCAAGTCATTAAGGAAAATACCATGCCTGCAAGATTCGAAGAGGCTGAGGATACTAAACATCAGAGGATGTGTGCAAATATTAGATTTAACGATTGCTGATTGCTGCCACTCGATGGAATTAGATATTGAAAATCTGGATAAACTAAATGAGATTCCATGCCTCGACATGAGATTGGGGTCCTTGCGAAGATTGAGAATAGAAAGCTGCAATAATCTACGAGAGATTCATGGCATCAATGGATTGGAGAACTTAGAGGAATTGATTATCAGTGGGTGTGATTCCTTGGAAAGATTACCTGCTGATCTGTCAAACCTTAAGAAGTTAAGGCACCTAGAGATTGAAGGCTGCGAGAAGCTAAATGAGATGAAGGAATTGAATATCAGTTGCTGTAAATTCTTAGAGGATTTGGAGATCAGTAGATTCAGTTACTTGGAAAGATTATCCAATCTCTCTGTCTTAAAGAAGTTGAGTAGTCTTCGTATTGAAGGCTGCAACAATGTAAAGGAGATTCTCGGTGTTGGTGAATTGGTATCCTTATTGCATTTGCATATAAGTGGGTGTCAGTCATTAAGAAAATTACCAGATCTGTCAAATTTGGGAAAGTTGGTAGACCTGCGTATTAAAGATTGTAAGATTTTAACCGAGATTCATGGAGTTGATAGATTGGAGTCCTTATTGAATTTCCATGTAAGTGGCTGTGAGTCCCTAACAAGATTAATGGACCTGTCAAATTTGCAAAGGTTGATCGGGCTACGAATTGAAGGTCATAAGATTCTAAGCAAGATTTACGGGGTTGACACATTGGAATCCTTATTGAATTTGCACATAAGCAGCTGTGAGTCCATAGAAAGCTTGCCGAATCTGTCAAATTTGAAAATGTTGAAGTGGCTACATATTGAAGGTTTGAAGATTCTAACCAAGATCCATGGAGTCGACAGATTGGAATCCTTGAAAGGTTTGCATATAAGGGGCTGTGAGTCCTTAGAATGCTTGCCAAATCTGTCAAATTTGGAAAGTTTGGAACTCCTGTACATTGAAGGTTGTAAGAATTGTACCAAGATTCACGGTGTTGATTCCTTAGAAATATTACCAGATCTGTCAAACTTGAAAAAGTTGACCGAATTAGGTATTGAAGGTTTTAAGAATCTTACCAAGGTTCAGGGCATTGACATATTGGAATCCTTGATGTATTTGAACATAACTGGGTGTGAGTCCTTGAAAATATTACCCAATCTTTTTAATTTAAAGAAGCTAAAAGCCAAGGACTGCAAGAAGCTTACTACAATTCAAGCTGGTAATAATCCATTGAAATCTTTGATAGAATTGGATGTTAGTGGGTGTATATCCTTGGAAAAATTACCAGATTGTGTAAAATCTGACGTATTGGAGAAACTAAATGGGGTGTACTGCTTTCACCTAGATGAGATTGATCGAATAAAGCTCTTGATTGACGGTGGGTGCTCAAAGTTACAGCTGCCTTTGTCATGAAAAATTTAAGCAAGGTATTTCTGCCTCTATGTCAACTGAATCTGACTTTTTTTGCATTTAAATTGAATAACGTAGTTGAGTTGCAAATTCCATAGATTCTATTTTTTCTTTTTCATTTCTAGAATTGGTTCTAAGACAATAATTCTCATAAGTTTTGTTTTCTATTCAAAATTTTCTTAGACAATATGTTGTCTTTTACCCACTCATCCTCTGGTTTTAATAAGACAGTAGTTATTACAGGTGTGTTTGTCAAGTCGAAAATCTGTTGCCTTTTTGTGGAAGATTCGGAGCTGTAAAGAAGGTAGGGATTTGATACAGAGTCTTGAAGAAAAACAAAGTAAAAAAGATCCATTCAATGCAACCCCTTTTAATATGTCAATGCAACTTGTGCTAGGAAAAGATTCAGCAGGTTACTTTATAGAGCATTTCTCAATTCATTAATTCATGCATACTGTGCTCATGGATCCTGATTTCTCTACTGTTGTTTTTATGCATCTCGTACATGACTTGGATTATGAATTGTCAGAAAACTGTATATTGTTAGAGGCATACAGTGATATCTATATCAAACTTTCAAGAAGAGGTGGTGGTGTTTCATTGTCCATATAATGACAGCTGTTTGGGGCCCATTGTATTATTGTTTATATTATCATAAAATCTTTTCTTTTAGTCAAATATACGCAACTAAAATGAAATCAGATTACGGACTCAATGACATGTGGAAACTTTCCTACCATTCATGTAGGTATTGAATCAACTGCCTAGAGAAATAAGAAATAACAACTAGGAGTTAGAGTAAACCCAAAGAACTTTATCTAGAAAAATGCATCATAACATAAAGTTGCAGAATCAAGTGGCCAAATTGAAGAAATGATGAAAGAAAAAAAACATGAAGGGTTTGAGAGTAAAGAAACAAAATAAAGAGTTGTTCGGAAAAAGAAACTAGATGAAGCAAGAGACATAAAAGAAGTGCAGAGGCTTTTGACAGTATGGCTATACAATCGTTGGGTTCAATTAATGTTGTAATGATGACCAATACTAACTTCTACATTTCTAATTGTGATTGACACTTCACTTTACCATCTGTCTAATTGTATAGGTATTTTGTTTTCTAAATTTCACATTTAAGCAGTCCCATAGTTCCACCAATGTCGTTTAGAGAATGATGAAATCTTGTGTCTTCTTTCCTTCCTTTCAAATTGAGTAATTATTGATTTGTATTTCATTTTTTGTGAATTATGTTCTTTGATACACAGTGGTTCCAGACTTGAGACCCAAAGTAGGTAGAACTTGATGCCATAATGACAAAGAATCAAGGCCAAACAGAAAAATTGAGAACTCTGTCTCTCAAAAGTTTTTTCAGAAACAACAATATTCTGCATTTTTCAAAAGACGCAGAAAACACAACTTTATGGTGCCAAGAGACCCTAAAATGGGGGGGGGGGGGGGGAATACAAAATTACAAAAATGCCACTGAAAACAATTTAAAATGCCCAAAACGCCCTCGAAACCATCCTGAAATGCAAAAAAACGACGTCCATCACCCGAAGTGAAGAGTGCTTCTCAGAAGCTCATTTTGGTTCAACATGATGAATTTCATCCCATTCCGAGTTTGGGACCTTGAGTTACCCCATATGCTTCATTCTCTCCTGCTAGGAAAAGATTCGTCCTCGAATCTGCTTCATCTTCTCTTGTATCAATCACTTCAGGTGTTGCTTTTTCTAAATGGTAACGTGACAAATCTACTACATTAAAATTGCTAGAAACATTGTACTCACCAGGCAATTTAGTCTTGCAAGCGTTATCATTGATGCGCTCAAGAACTTTGAATGACCTATCAGCTCTAGGATGTAATTTGCCAAACTTGCCTACTGGGAAACACTCTCGCCTGAGATAAATCCACACTAAATCACCTTCTTTGAAGACAACCCTTTTTCTGAGCTTATCTACCTGTTGTTTGTACTTCATATTTTGTTTATTGATACGATCATGAATTTGTGAATGTTTAGCTTGCTCTTCTGTTTTTGATCTACGTAGCTTGCTCTTCTGCATTTGAACTAAATTGCTTGTGAACTGGCAATGCTGTAAGTCTAAAGGAGTAATTGGATTCCGCCCATAAACTATCTCAAAGGGACTCTTGCCTATAGTGCGATTCTGTGACATGTTGTAGGCAAATTCTGCTTGAGGTATTACCAAGTCCCATTGGTGCAGACTATCTCCAATCAAACTGCGCAATAAATTGCCTAAGCTTTGATTAACAACTTTTGTCTTTCCATCTATCTGAGGATGGTGAGAGGAGCTAAACTACAGCTTGGTTCCCAACTATCTCCACAGCTTGTCTATTAATGTACTTCAACGCCTCATAATCAAAATATAAAATGAACTCTTTTGAAACTAGGTAATGCCTCCAATGCTCCAAACTTCTCACTATAGCATAAAATTCTTTGTCATAAGTTGAATATCTTCTTTTAGCCTCATTCAACTTTTGACTAAAGAATGCCATAGGTTTACTTCTCTGACTCAAGACACCCCTAATACCAACTCCTAAACCATTACAATGCACCTTGAAAGCTTCATTAAAATCTAGCAGCACTAAAACTGGGGCTTCAGCCACTTTCTGCTTCAACAAATGGAATCCAGCTTCGGCCTCCTTAGTCCACATAAATTTGCCTCCCTTAATACAATCCGTAATAGGTGCAATGATGGTGCTAAAATTGAGAATAAACTTGCGAAATGATGCCAGCTCATGAAGATTCATTGGCACTTTCCAGTTTGTAATTGCCTCTATCTTGCTAGGATCCATCTATATGCCATCTTTTGATATAATATACCCCTTGAAGGTCACATAATTAGATAAAAATTGACACTTTTTTATATTGGCATATAACTTCTGCTCCCTCAAAGTCCCAAACACTCTCTTCAAATGCTACAAATGTTCTTTGATCGAAGCACCATATATCAGAATGTCATCAAAGTAAACAACAACAAACTAACCTATAAAAGGAAGAAAAACCTGATTCATCAGTCTCATGAAAGTGCTTGGTGCGTTGGACAACTCAAAGGGCATGACCATCCACTCATATAGACCATCTCTTGTCTTAAATATTGTCTTATGCTCATCTCCAAGTCACAACCAAATTTGGTGATAACCACTTCTCATATCTATTTTTGAAAAGACAGTTGCTCCATGTAACTAATCAATTAAATCATCGAATTGAGGGATAGGAAATCGATACTTGATTGTGATTTTATTGAAAACCCTACTTTCGATGCACATTCTCCAAGACCTGTCTTTCTTGGGCACCAATAAAGTTGGAACTACGTAAGGACTCATGCTCTCTCAGACTGCTCCTTTCTTTAATAGTTCTTGCACTTGCCTTTGCATCTCCTTATGTTTTTTGGGACTCATTCTGTAGGCTACTTTATTGGGGATAACAGATCCTAGAATGAAATCAATCCAATGTTAAATGTCTTGCATAGGTGACAACCCTATTAGTATCTCTTCTAGTACAACATCAACAAATTCCTCAAGCAAAGACATGACTTGTAAAGGAATTTCTAGACTGTTAGAATTTTGTTCCATCACAACACATGCAAAAATCTTAGGTGTTTTAACTACCTCCTCCTGGAACTCTGACCTGGACAACATACTATTCTTTGCCTCTTTTTTTAAATTTGAAGGACCAAGTGTAATGGTTTTACCATCCTTCTTGAAGGTGTAGGTGTTCTTGAATCCATCATGTTGTCTTTCTATCAAATTGCCATGACCTTCCTAACAACATATAACAAGCATCCATGGGGATCACATCACACTATATTTCATTAACATATTTCTTCTCAATGGAAAACTACACAAGACATCTTTTTGTCACTTCACCTCGTTCCCTTTCTTAAGCCATGATAGCTTATATGGTTGAGGATGATCCACTATTTTTAGTTGCAACTTTTCCACCATGGTAATGGACACCACATTCTTGCAATTCCCTTCATCAATAATCATACTGCAAACTTTTCCTTTACTAGTGCATTTAGTATGAAAGATGTTATGCCTAAGCCACGATTCATCATTTGCTACAATAGTGTTTTAAACTCTTTTAACAACTAGGGACTCACCAGTATCCGCATAAAGGATCTCCTCCTCACTTGGATTATCACCCTCTTCTTCACCATCAGATTCATCAAAGACTGGGGTGTTGTCAAAGTTTGGGTTATCAACTAAGGTCACAACCTGTCGGTTTGGGCAATCAGCAGCAAAATGCTCAATTCCCTGACACTTGAAACATCGCTTGGCTGCAACTTCTCCCTTGCTAGTTCCACTACTTTGACCCTCTTTGGATGTTGCAGGTTTAGAATTCGCACCCTTAACTGTTGATAGTGTTGAACTCGCTACAGAATTTCCTTATTTGTTTGGAAATCTATTCTGGAATTTGTTCCTAGAACTATTGCCCTTTCTCTTGCACTGTCCTTAAACTTTCAAAGCCAATTCACACACATCCTCATAAGTTTAATACTATTGCAACTAAACAACATCTAAGATTTCAAATCACAGCCCTGCTAAATATCAAGCAATAGTTTATTCATCTTCCTTTGCCACTTCACACCGCATTGGCAAGCGATCAAACTCATTAGTATATTGTTTGACAGTGGAGTCTTTCTGCTGAACATTATGGTACTCAATGAACGCATCATGTTTAGAATGAGTGGGTAAACTTTTTTTTTTTTTTTTTTTTTTGCAGTAACTTCTTCATCTTACCCCATCTATCTATCTTTGCCTTTCCTTCTCTAGCTCGTTGCTTCTTAACATGTTCTCACCATACAGAAGCATGTTTTCCCAGTTTAATGGATACTAATTTAACCTTTTGAGCCTCAATAAATTCTTTTATATCAAAAATTCATTCCACTATATGTAACCAATCAATGAACTCATTAAGATGAGCCTTACCTTCAAAATCAGGAATTTGATCTTCATTCCGATGTATTGAAAAGGGTTTTGTGCTCTCCGATTCTGTCCACAATTCAGATTGGAAAAAGGATTGACGCTCTCTTCTTCTTCATCAAAGACGCCCTCCAATTCTCTCCTTCTTCAAAGTGAGATTGGAGATCCAACCTGGCATGCGCAAGTTGTCTTTCCAAATCTTGGATTTGTCTTCACTGCTCTTCAAGTTCTATGTCTCGCAAATCTCTGTGAGGCGATTGTTTGTCTGCTTCAGAAATGCCTCCACATCTCCTACCTCTATGAGCACCTCGCCACCCCTGACCACCGCAATTCTATTAAACCATTGGTAGAAGCAACCAAGTGCTCTGATACCAAATGATGCCGAAACAATAAAGAATCAAGGCCAAATGAAAGAATGGATTGAAAAATGGAGAACTCTTATCTCTCAAAAGTTTCTTCCGCAATAACAATATTCTACTGCTTTCAAAAGACGTAGAAAACACGACTTATAGTGCCAAGAAACCCTAAAACGGAAGAAAAAACAAAAAATTACTAAAATGCCACTGCAAATGGTAAAAAGCCCAGAACGCCCTTAAGCTTGTTTCAGATCAACATGACAAATTTCATTCCATTCCGAGTCTAGGACCCTGAGTTTACCCCATGTGCCACCCCATATGCATTAGAACTTGATTTAACAGTAGTATTACATGCTATATTTTTGTTCTTACAGTGACATAAATTTGATTCCTCAAATTGGATTTGTGTAGGCCTCTGTTCCAGTTTCTACATTTCAGTATGCCGATAAAGTTGGGATTGGTAGTAGCAAATAAGAATAGAAATGTTTTTTCTTTGGTACGTGGCTTCAACGAATAATGGAGTAGAGAATGGTTGAACAACATTTTGTTCTCACATTTGATTCCCTTTAAGTCGTATCATGATAGCTATCCAAAATAATGTTGTTGGATGAAATTTTCATTTTCTTAATATTTGTTTTCATGAAAATTACGTTTTGATTACTTAGCAAAATTATTAGTTACAGAGCAAAGACACTACCAGGGAAATCTATTCAACTGCAAATTTGCTCAATGTAGGGCTGTTTCTCAGCTTTTCTTTCAGCAAAGTTTAAAATTGTACAGCTTGGATATGATTTTGATGAATTATAGAGGCTATTGTATTCGAGCTTTAAATTTCATATTTCTGAGCCATCATAATTTGTTGGAGTAATTTTCCTTAGGTACCTAAGATAAATCCAAAGGGTACTTGATTCCCAATACATGTGATTCATGATTTTTGGTTTGCATAAACTTCACTGTGTTCCATTTGATGATGGATGATTAATATGTTTTTGGTCTTTTTTTCAGTGCTAGATGATCATGGTTTCAATCTGAAGCAACTTCTGTTGGTGATTGTTATCACTAACTCATTGCCATTTATATCACACCACAACTAAGTTATTGTATATAGCCTGCCTTGATATATCTCTCCTCCTCCATGCTCTCGTATTCTCTCTCTCTAGGTACTTTCCTTATCAAAAACTTCTAAAAGAATCTATGGCCTCTTCCCTCTACAAGGCCAACCCTCTTTGCATCCTTCTGTCTGAGCTTGTGACAAGTTAAGAGATATGACACTCCTTAGCCCTTGGTTTTCTGAACATTGGAAATCTTATTTCCTGTTCTCATAATATTTATCAGGACTTACAGATTTGAGGTTTCTTGTAACAGTTTCCTGATATGGCATGGTCATCAGGAATCACAGATTCCATCAATACTATTAGGATGTCAATTGGCATGTGCTATTATTCTATCATGTGTTTTATTGGTAAGCCATCAACCAACTGAGCAGGATAAAGAACAAGTGGTTGTACCTATTGTTTGGTGGTTTTGATTAACAGAATAAATAAGATTTCTTTGTTCCTTTGTTTTATTTGTGTTTGCAGGATCTGCTGCTTTGTTGGCTTTGATCTAAGCTTTTGAATTGGTTCATTTCTGTTTTGGTTATCACTTGTTACTGTATCTGGGACTCAAGAAATAAAAAACTGTTTCATCAGTCAAAGGTAACTCCTCCTGCTATGCTTTCTATAGTTTTCTACTGGCAAAAACCTGTGAATATTTTGCCTCCTAGTCTTGATGTAAACCAAACTTGCCCTGACTGGTCACCAAGCATCCCTTTACAGCTAAATATTTTTGAACATCAGTGGCCTGTAGTGACTGACCCAGTACTATGGTTTGCAGGTTTATCCTCCAGTCATTAGAGACTAGTTTGTGGGGTTTTTGCTTTGTGAAACAAGAAACTTGTTTTCTTAATCAGGGAGATGTTCTTGCAGCTGTTGTAGGTTGACTTTTAGAAGCGGTGCTTCAGGACCTAGATGCGGGAAATCAATCTCTTATGATCCAAACTGATTTCCCTAACTTCGAAATTTTGTTACCAGAATCAAGATTTCCATGTCTTTATTATCTAAATTCACAGTTGTTACATATTACTACTGCTTTTCCAAGCTCCAGTGTATTTGTGGATTGTGACTTGGCTTTGATGCTATATGTTATCAGATGTGCTGTCTTGGCCTTACACCATGGCACAAAGTATTATTCACAAAATCATGGTATGGCCTGTGGCCTTCCACATTTTTTGGGGTTCAAAAAACACTCAACTGACCGAATAGTGATTCAGCTTGGATGCGATTAGATGTGATTATCAGTCTCCCAGATTCAGCATGTTCAAGTGGAGTTAGAAATCCTTCTGGTCTTCTTTGTCAAGCTGTGGACTTGAAAGCAGGTTCATTGCAGCTTGGATGCAATTAGATGTGATTATCATAGTCTCCCAGATTCAGCATATTCAAGTGGAGTTAGAAATCCTTCTGGTCTCCTTTGTGAAGCTTTGGACTTGAAAGCAGGTTCATTGCAAGCTGTGAAGTTTGATTTCAAAATTCTGGTGGGGGAAATAGATTGCCTGTGGTTAAGCTCCAGCTTTGCCATTGAGATTATGATTGTATTTAGGAAATTCTCCATCTGAAGAGCCTCTCAATTCTTGATGTTTCTCCTCTGTTCCAACATCTTCCAATATTAGTGGATTCCTTGTCTAGGTTGACCCTCTTGGTTGAGTTTTCAAACTGTTGAACTGTGTACAAGTCAGTGGCTTCTGACTCTTTGTAATCCGGATGCTTATGTTCGTTGCTACGTTCAATGAATTTTGTTTTTAACATTTCCTAATGGTAGTCTTCAAGAAATTTGTAAATTGGAATGACTTGAGCTTTGGGTTGAGAGCTTGATCCTGATCTTTCCCCTACCCAAAAAAAAATTATGGGAATAAAGTGGATCAAGCTCAAAAGAATTGATGCTCTCAACCCAAAACTTAGGCAATGAACCAGCATTGACCAAGATAGATGCACCCGAATCAATCTCAAGTGAAGACGTATTAGAGAGGGGGCAAGTGGACACCAAAGGAACTGAGAAGGAAGGTGCAGAGTGATGAGGTTAGGATCTATTAAGAAATGGAAATAAGGATTCATCAAAGATCACATGGTGGTATAATGGTATTACCAGTAGTGGGATTAAAAAGTTAAAGCCATGGTGGTGAAAAATATATCCAGTGAATACCCGAGGATGAGATCTAAACTCAAGTTTATGCTTATGAAGAGGTGTCAATGGAGGAAAACAGCAACAGCCAAAAGCTCGAAGAAACAAATAGTCAGGATGGCAATGAAACAATTTGTGATTAGACCCATTTCCACAATTTGGCAATGTTTTCGCTCTACCCTTTCATTTTGCTCAGAGGTATGAGGACAGGATAACCTATGAGTTATCCCACATGAATGCAAATATCAAGAAAACCTCCCTGAATTCCCCTCCCCAGTCAAACTGAAAAGACTTAATAGTGGTGAAGAACTGGTTTTCAACAAGTTTCTTCAAAATATGAAACACAGCAGTGCATCAGACTTGTGAGTGATGGTGTCGAGCCAAGTATATCTAGTTATCTACAAATGACACATATAATATCTAAAACCACCAACAGAAGCAACATGGGCAGGGCCCCAAAGATCAGAAAAATACAAGTTACAGCGGTGCTGTTGTGTGAGTGGAACAGTGTGTAAAAGGAAGTTTGTGAGACTTCCCAACTTGACAAGCAGAGCAAATAGTTTAGTAACGGTTCCATTAACAATCCTTACATTAGGAAGCTTAAAAGCAAAAATCGACTGATCAACAATTCTAGCACTAGCATGACAGAACCATAAATGCCAGAGGTTGTGAGAAGCTCGAACTGCAGTCTTTAGTCTTCAGGGCAGCAGGCAAGTGGTAGACTCCTTTCTCAAAGGGACTTGTCAAAAGGTGGCGCCCTAAGAATTGATCCTTAACATGAAAGCAATTGGGATGGAATTCAAAAAAGACAGTTATCAGTGGCAAATTGATGAACTGAAAACAAACTTTGAGAAGCAGATGGTTCATGTAACACATCGCGAAGAAGAAAATCAGAAGAGCGCGCCCATGTGAAGTAGAGAATCATCAGTGTTGTATTGGAATGCCCGAACCATCACCTATGTGAATTGAGTTAGATCCAGTGTTCACAGAGGGAGAGGATATCACACCAAGATCAGGGGAAATATGATGAGATGCCCCAGGGTCTGGAATCCAGGAGGTAACACCTCATGAAGTAGAAGGACTGGCAAAATTAACCTGAGGATTCTCAGCAGCATAGCGATTGTAACAAAATTTAACAAGAAGCGATTGCATATCTTCTGTGGTGAGAGCTAGGAAGCCAAATTATTTGTTCAATCTCTGAATCACGGATTACACCCTAAAGAGTGGCCCTCAAGGAAGGGAAAGGTTCTAATTTCCAATTTTCAAGAAATGATTAGTTCTCTGAGACA
>NC_142608.1:45612992-45648610 GCF_041222555.1 Hakea prostrata | reverse complement strand
CGTCGAAGATTCGTGCCTCTGCTGCCGAGCGCGAGGCCAAGAAGCAAAAAGCAGCTGCCACGTTATTTGGTGACAGGCTTGAATTCAAAAGTAGGGAGCTTAAAGAACATCTGAAGTTGGCGATCCCTAGCAAGCCCGAGCATATAAAGCCAGAGCTTCGGAAGGAGTGTGTTCGGAAATATCTGAACAGCGTACCTTTCTCCGAGCTGCTAGGTATCTACAACGTTCAAGCTTATCGCCTGGGGCAGAACGACGTTTGGGAGCGAATCCTCGGATCAATCCCTGCCTTCAATAGTGCTCCTTTTCGTGAGGTGTGCCACAAAGAGGTCTTCAGGAAAGTTGGTATGGATCTCCCGAACTGGGCTCAGGAAGAAGATGATCCTTTTCCAGCTGACCCTCAATATGAGGCATACCTGGCTGACGAGCCGGCACTTCCAGAGGAGAAATCACAAGCCGAGTCTCAAGTTGCTGCTGTAGAGGACTCAGCCGATGCCATTCTCGAGGAAGGCTCTTCTCATGATCTTGAGAAAAGTCCTCCCGACCAGGGTCCCTCGGGCAACAATGAAGAAAAGGCTTAGGGAGTTATCTTTTTGTACAGATTTACCCTCTATTTAATGAATAGACATTTCTTTCTCATGTTGGCCTTTATATTTCCCCGTCTCCTGCCGAAATCTTGCCTTGAACATCAAAGTATTAATGATAAAACTCATCACTTAACTTTACATTCCTCGCCAAATAATAATCTTGTAGAAATATTGTGAAGATGCGTTTCGGGAAGATGCATTAGTCTTCCCCACTACTTCATTTATTGCAAAGTCCGCACGTTTCCCTTCAGCGAAGTTCAAACGTTTTCTTGCCTTTATATACCATTCACTATTTCCAATGAATCGGAAATACATCCATTATTTTAATGGCGGTGCGACGATTGGAGGTATCTCTGCATCAGGTGCTCGCTTCCACATGTTTCCATGTGGCATCCCTCCGACCGTTGATCTTGCTTTTTGCGGATTTCGAAGCGTCATTTCGATCTAGGTCGTCGGTTGTCCTTAGCCTTCAACCATCGTCTTAATACCGTAGGCTATTTAAAGCCTTCGTGGGTACTCTCCATCTATCCTGACTTCTGCAAGTTAGATTTGCTAAAGTGCTAAAGCGACGTTTCGTCCTTCGGCCTGCTTCCGTATTCCTCGTACTCCAACAACAGCTCTATCAACTTCTGAACAAGTGAGTTTTTTGATTACTCATCTCTTTCCCCACTTCCCCCCTGAGTAAACTGCACAGTAGTTATACTTGGGGTTTAGTTTTTTGTTTTGTCAGAAGTGATAGAAAACTAGGGTTTCCCCCTTGTTGTTGTCATTTGTTTCTGTACTGATACGGCTTGTTTCTTTGCATAGTGGCTCCCAAGATCAACCCGAACTTTATCAGAGCAAAATCTTGCAAGAAAATCGTTCCGTCGGTGGTGGTTAGGGCCAGTGCGGTGGTTTCAGCTAGTGAATCCTCCAAGCGTAAGGTGACTGCTGCCGATGAATCTTCAAGTCAGATTCCCGCAGTTTCTATTGATGCCGTCCCTGCGCCTCCTTTGCCCGAAGTGATCGCTCGTCTTTCCCGGGAAGATCTTGATCACTCCATTGCCGATGGTGCTTGTCGGCGCCCCGCTGGTGAGCTTGTTGGTGCACCCCCGAAGGAGACTCTTCGGGCATCTGAGGCAACTATGTTGGCGTCTGATGAAGGTGTGGTCCCAGCAGGTGCTGCTCCTATTTCCAACTCTAGTGCTTGTTTGGCATCCTCCTCCTCTCCTTCCGAGTTGGAGGATTTTGCCACCAGGAAGCGCCGTCGGGTGACAAGTGATGCAGCTCATCCTTCTCTTGGTGTAGCTCATCCTTCTCATCCTTCGCCTGAATTAGTGTCAAACGAGTTTGCTGAGCCTTGGAATGGTGTCTTGCTGCTCGAATGACTTCGAGAGCGCAGCTTCTTTCCAAACTTCCAGGATTAAGTCTTTAAGAAGTCACTTGGTGATGTAAGTCTTTCTTCATTATCCTCCGATTCTGAAAAATTACTTTTCTGCTCCTCGCTAACTCGGAAGATGTTTGCGGGAGTCTTCTTTGGTAACTTCCACAACCAAGTGGAAGCGAGTTACTAGGCTCGATAGATTGAGCAATGAAGTTTCTAGGCTTCGGGAAATCTCCGAAGCTAAAGATGTTGAGATTGCTCGCCTTCGGAATCTAGCTTGGGAGGTAGCGGGGAGAAAAAAATTCGATGATTGGTCGTCTTCGGTCGGACTTGGATGATGCCGGGGAGAAGATCCGGCGATCGGAGCGAACAGTTGGAAAGTCGGAGCCAAAGGATCTGAAACGTTACCCGAAAGGCAAGCTGTCATTCCTTTGCTCGAATCCCTTCCAACTGATGTTCGCAAAGCCTGCGTCTTCAAGTATTTACACAGTAAGCCCTTTGTTGATATGCTGAATGCTTATAACTTGCGAGCGTACCGGGATGGTGAGAACGAAGTATGGGAATCAATATTAAGGAAGGATCCTCATTTTGATACGACTCCCTACAAGGTCTTGTTTGCCATCCTGAAGTATTTACCGACACGGGGTATTCCTCCTCCCGACTGGACCAAGGATAAGATTGATCCTCCACCTTCCGATCCAGTTATTATGCATTATCTGGAAGATTCTCCTGTTTATTCTCCCCTGTAAGAAGTCAATTATGACGAGCTTGTACTGAATGCGAGTTTGGTCGAGGACCATACTTCTCCTGGACAAGCTGGACAAAGAGTATGAAATTGCGGAGGATTTTATGCATACCGAAATAATTTTGTAATCCTGATTTCTTCTCTTCTTTTCCTTGAATCCCCACCAATGGTTGACTCATATGTTTGTTCTAGCAAAGTCGCGTCAATCTTGTATAACTTCTTAACAGTCACCTATGATGACTTTCTTTTTGACCGAAGATTGTATCCAGCTCTTGTAATTGTTTTGATACTGGCCTCTTTGGATCTTTTGAAGAAATAAGAAATTAACTTTATCTTGAACTTTGCTAGCCACTTGAATCGCTGTTGCATTAGGTCTTAGTTGTTTGAAACAATGCCTTTACTTAAGGATTTCCGGAGAAATACAATAAGTCTGAGAAGGAACTCACTCGGGTTTTAAACCGATGCCTTTAATTAAGGATTTCCGGAGAAATACAATAAGTTTGAGAAGGAACTCACTCGGGTTTTAAACCGATGCCTTTACTTAAGGATAATTCAAAAAATCAATAAGTCTCGAAGGAACTCACTCGGGTTTCAAACCGACGCCTTGCAAAAGGAACTCACTCGGATTTTCATCAGATGCCTCGACTTAAGAAAGTTCGAAAAATTTCCATAAGTGTTGAAGGACCCACACGAATTTTCATCCGATGCCTTATAGTTGGATCTTGTTCTTGAATGTGGTGTATGATGCCCCCCAATCAAAAGATAGTTTGTTGAAAGCCAAAAATTGCATTGATTGAGTTGAAAATGATTACATCGCGAACAAAATTGAAATCATCCTCAAGGATAAAACTTTTTGAGATGCCTAGCATTCCACGAACGATCCAACTCTTTCTGCGTATTGATGTTCTTCAGCCTGTAAGCTCCTGAACCGACCGGTTTCACAACCATATAAGGTCCTTCCCAGGAAGGGTCCAATTTTCTTTGGTGACGCGGGTCGGAAGCTAGGGTGTTTCTCAACACCAAATCTCCGGCTAAGTACCGACGATTCTTCACTCGAGTATTATAATGAGACACTATCCTTCTTTGATAATGTTGAGTTCGTGCTATTGCCTTTGCCCGAACTTCGTCCAACAAATCAAGACTATCAAGCAGTCCTTGTTCATTTGCTTTTTCCTCGAACTCACGATCCCGTAATGTCCCCGCCATTATTTCCACTGGTGCCAATGCTTCGGATCCATATGCCAACCTGAATGGAGTTTCTCCTGTGGGTGTTCGAACCGTAGTTCTATAAGCCCACAAGTACATTATGAAGTTCTTTCGACCCAAGAAGCTTTGTCGGCTTCTAGTCTTCTCTTTATTCCTTCCAGTAGCGTTCGGTTAGTAACCTCTACCTGTCCATTGCTTTGGGGGTATGCCACTGAGGACATATGATGCTCGATCATATATGTTCCACAGAATTGCTCAAATTGTGGACAGTCGAACCGAGTACCATGGTCAGTGACAATAATCTTTGGAATCCCAAAGCGATATATGATTGATTCAAGCACAAATTTCTCCACTTTTTCTCAGTAATTGCCGCCGGGCGACCGGCTTCTACCCATTTTGTGAAGTAATCAATTGCTACTATCGGATATTCTCGTCCCTTTGATGCCTTGGTGAATTTGCCCATGATATCAATTCCCCACATTGCAAAGGGAATGGGATTTAGAATTGAAGTCATAGTTTCCGCCGGGCGCTTTGATACTGTAGCATGAATTTGACAGTTACCACATCGACGAACGTACTCCATAGCAGCTTCTTGGACCTTAGGCCAATATAACCCAAGTCTCAGAATTATGTGAGCCAGGGCTCGGCCACCCATGTGAGCTCCACAAATACCTTCATGAACCTCGGCCAAAGCTGATTTTGCTCCTTCGGGGCCTATACATCTCATAAGGGGTCCAGCATAAGATCTTTTGTATAGTCTCCCATTCTGAATGACAAATCTAGCTGATCGAATCTTGATCAACCTTGCCTCTACTTTGGATCCTCGGGTAATTTGTCATCCCTTAGATACTCGATTATTGGATCCATCCAAAGCAACGTTCGCTTCAATATAGGAAATTTCTTTCTCATGATAACTTGGAAAAGTTATCTCTTCAATGTAGACCGAAGGGTCTAGATTCTTTTCCTTGGCATTGGCTAGTCGGGATAGCTCATCCGCCACTGAATTTTCATTCCTCGAAATCGAGATATCTTCAAATTCCGAAATTGGTTTTGAAATGCCCGCACTATCTCTTGATATTTCCGCAAGCGTGGTTCTTTAATACCATACTCCCCCTGGACTTGGTTGACTATAAGTTGAGAGTCACTATAAATAGTAACATCTGCAATAGATAATGCTTTTGACAACCGAAGTCCCGCTATCGAGCCTCATATTCGCTTCGTTATTACTTGCGTCAAATGCGAATCTTAAAGCATATCGAATAATAAATCCTGCTGGACTTTTTAATAGAATTCCAGCTCCTGCTCCATCTTTATTACTCGAACCATCCATATATACCTCCCAAGTGGTTGGTATAATGGGATCCTCAATGGTGGGTTCCATTGGTGCGGTAGTTTCTACTACAAAGTCGGCTAATGCACGAGCTTTGATTGCGATTCCGGGCTTAAAGCTCACTTGGAACTCGCTGAGTTCAACCGACCAGGACACCATCCTTCCGGACAAATCAGGTTTGTTAAGAACTTTACTAAGAGGAAAAGTTGTAAATACCTCAATTGGATGAGCACTGAAAATATGGCCTTAGCTTCCTGGCGGCCGTCATGAGAGCCGAGCACGCTTCTCAATCTGTGAATATCTTGTCTCCATATCTAGCAACACGTGGCTTACATAGTAAATCGGCCATTGTTTTTTATCTTTTCCCGAACAAGTCTTGCACCGACCGCCGAAAGGGACGTCGCTAGATATAGCTGTAATATTTCCCCCTTCTGCTGAGTGCTGGACAAGATCGGTGGTTGTCCAAGTGCTTCTTTTAATTCCTCAAAAGCTTTCGGCACTCTTGAGTCCACTTTGCTTCCTTACTGCCCTTCAGGTCTTTAAGTGCCTTGAAGAAAGGCAAACATTTTTCTCCGGACTTGGAGATGAATTGATTTAAAGCAACAACTCTCCTGTTAAACACTTGTACATCCCGAACGGTTTTGGGAGCCTCCATATCAATCGAGCTTGTATTTTGGCGGGATTAGCCTCAATTCCCCTCTGTGATACCATGAAGCCCAAAAATTTGCCCGAGGAGACTCCAAAGGCACATTTTTCGGGTTTAGCTTCATTTGATGTTTCCAAGATCTTGAGAAAACCTCAGTCAAATCTGCAATATGATTTGCTTTTGTAAAGCTTTTCACTAGCATGTCGTCAACATAAGCTTCAACATTCTTTCCTATCAGCTCTTTGAAAATCTTGTTGACGGCCCTCCGATATGTTGCTCCTGCATTCTTCAGGCCAAAAGGCATGACCTTGTAATAATAGCTCTCACGATCAGTCATGAAAGCCGTATACTTCTCATCCTCCTTATTCATAAGGATCCGATTATACCCTAAGTAGGCATCCATGAAACTTAAAGTTTCATATCCTGCAGTAGCATCTATCAAGAGGTCAATCCGAGGCAACGGGTAGCAATCTTTTAGGCAGGCTTTGTTAAGATCTGTGTAGTCTGTACACATCCTCCACTTCCCATTCGCCTTTTTTACCATTACCACGTTGGCCAACCAAGTTAGGCACTCAATTGGTTCTATGAAACCAGAATTCTTAAGTTTTTCAACTTCGCTCGAACGGCTTCATACTTTTCAATGGAGAAATTTCTTCTTTTCGTATCACTGGTTTTGCCTTAGGGTCTATCCGAGTTTGTGCTCTGCAATGGCCCGATCGATTCCGGGCATGTCCTCAGTAGACCATGCGAATACATCTTTATTCTGTTGAAGAAATAACTTCAACTCATCTTTAAATTCTTCCAATTTGTTCGGACCCGATATAAGTAGTCTTTTTCTCATCCTCGGTACCACAGCTGGATTTGCTCCAGCTTCTCCATTGGTTCGGGTCTTTGCATCTCTGTCTCTTCCCGATCATCTCGAACTTCTATAGGCAGGGCAGTTACCTTCCTCGGGCCCTCTTTGTCTTTTAAATAGGCAACATAACACTGCCAAGAGATCTTCTGGTCAGAGGAGACTTGACCCATTCCCATATCAGTTGGGAATTTTATCTTCAGGTGCTTTGTCGAAACAATAGCACCTATCTTGGATAAAGATGGTCGCCCGAGGATCATATTATAAGCTGGCAGTTCCCGAACCACCAAAAAATTGATTCGGAAAGTTGTTTCCTTAGGAAAACTTCCAATGGATAAATCCAACTTAACCGATCCTTACGCGCGCTGAGATGACCCCGCAAAGCCATATAGATGTGTGGATGAAGGTTTCATCAAGTCCCGATCCACCTTCAATTTTTGATACACTTCGTAGGAAATTAGGTCAACTGCAGACCCTGTATCAATCAAAACTCTATGCACTTCCCGCCGTGCAATCTCTACCTTGATGACTATAGCATCATCATGAGGTAAACAAACATCTCTTTCGTCTTCCTCGCTAAAGGTGATTGAATCTTCACCATTCAGCTTCTTCCGCTTCTGCATCTCTCCGGTTCCAACAAATTTGGATTTTGTTTTCAGACTCCGGAGTGATTCGGGCTCTGGTCCCCCGAAGATGGTAAGGATCGGTGACCGAGTAGCTTCAATCACCTCCTTGCCTTTCTTAGACTTTGGGGCCTCCCTTGATCGTTCCGAACTAACCGAACGATCCCTTTTCGGAGCAGCCGCACGTGGCTCACGTGGCTCCTCCCTTCTTCTGCTAATGAAACTGGACAGATGTCCCTGAGATATCAATCTCTCAATATACGCCTTGGGATGACGACAGTCATTAGTATAATGACCATAGTCCTTGTGGAATCGGCAATACTTTTCCCGATCCTGCTGCTCTCCGGGTTTCAAAAGAATTTTAGGCGGCCACTTTAAAATATTTTTTCTTTTGAGGATATTCAAAATATCAGCCCGAGGAGCATTCAATGGAGTGTACTCACTTTTACCGGGGGACCTTTGGCGCCAAGGCTGAGATTTTCCAACCCGATCACGAACATTTTTCTTTGGCTTCTGCTTCTGCTCAAGAGCCTTCTGTTCCTTATTGGAGACTTTATTATCCCCTTGGCGCGCATCTAGAATCTCCATGACTTCAGCTTGCTTCTGGCATCTCTGTACCAACTCAACATAAGTCGCAGGCATATCCTGTAGTAATAACTCCAGGAGTTTCCGATTAGTGAGTCCCGTGAATAGAGCGATTCGGCTACTTGTTCATCCAAATTTTCTATCTCCATCATCACTTTGTTGAATCTTTTCGAAAACTCTCGATTGATTTGTTCTTTCCTTGTTTGACAAGTAAACAAGGTTTCTTCCGTTTTCTTGACCCGTATTCCACTCTGGAATCGCCCTATGAATTGGCGTGCCAATTCGTCAAAGTTTACGATCCTTCCAGAGGGGAGGTTCGAAAACCACTTTTGTGCTGCCCTAGTTAGAGATGAACTAAAAACCCTGCATAAAATTTCATCAGAATTACCTGAAACTGCCATGGTCTGTTGGTAATAGCAGATGTGAGCTGTTGGATCTCCGGAGCCATCGAATGTTGAGAAGGTAGGCAAACGGAAGTTATGGGGAAACCGATATCCCGCAATTGGCTCGGCAAAGGGAGTCTTCCGAATGAGTGAGTAAATATCCTCGATTATTCTTCCCTTAGCCAACTGCGCCTAATTTCTCATTGATGTTGGCCAATTCTGACCAATCTGGGTCGGGTGATCTTTAGCAATATGATCACGACCTCGATTAACACGATCATCCCGTGCTACTCGATCATCACGAACAGCCCGTCCTTCCCGGAGCATTCCTCTCGTCGCGAACCGCTCGATCATCACGAACGGTTCTTCGACGGTGGGTGAGTGAGTTCTTACCCCTGTATCCAACCTTGTGTTTGAATCAGTTATACTCTCTTGCGGTCTGTCGAACCGATCGTCTCGCCTTGGTTGATCATCGATCCTCCTAAGTCCTCGGTCTCCTTCACGGAAATTCTGATCGATATTCCGGTCTTCAGCCAGTCTCTGGTCACGTGGTAATGCACGTCTCCCTGAATCGCGCTGATCAGGCTCTTGTGGTAAAACCACTCGTCTGGTGAGCATGCGAAGTGCTTGGCTCACCTCCAAGAGTTGAATCTTTACCTGATCCAATTGTTCTTGGATTGTATCAGGAGGAGGATTACGTCCTCCCTGGCCACCATCTACCTCGATAGGATTTTGGCTTTCCTGGGGAATATCTGGATTATTCACTCCAGGGATCTGAACACCAGAATTGCGTTGTGCAGCGGTTGCTGATCTAGTCACCATGGCTTTTCCAGTCGTTTCCCACAGACGGCGCCAATTGATGCATCCAAAATCTGCTCAGCCCTTAGATCTCCTCGTGATGTCCTACAAAACGAAAGCGTCAGATGTGGCCCGACCGCTGGGGTCGGGAGTCTACCTCCGAAGGCTAAGTCAGTTGATGAACTTAATCACAAATGGCTCTGCTAGAAGCGCAGAGCTAAGGAATGAAGAACTGGGAAAGGTGATCTAGATAGCAGATCGCTGATAGTTTAGGTCTATCAGTATGTATCTGAACCTGAGTCTCAGATAGTATTCTTTTCAATCCTTTCACCTTGTATGGTAGTGAGGTTTATATAGAGTGTACCTTCGAATCTCCTTCGTTGGATGCACTTGAGCCTTCTTCGGGTAGTCGTTGGATCTTATCAGTTAGATCCGTTGAGCAATAGACTTCTACTAGTTTGGGCTAGTAGAGGACTCTTGAGATAACCTTTAGGTTATGCGATGATTATCCCTTCGATAATGATTATCCGCAGCCGTCAATTCGAGTCTGCCATCATTAGGGTGATTACCCTAATCCATAAGTAGGATTAGGGCACGCTTGCAGCCGAATAAGCTTTCTTCTTCAGCAAGCCATCTTCCGGATCCGATTCGCTCGGGAGCGAGTCGGATCTCTCCGTCTCGACCGTGGTCGAGGGTCGGACCAGGTATGAACCAGGTCTGATCATAATCTTTCCATATCAGGTTGTTTAGGTTAAAATCAGAAATGTGAAGAAGGAAAACAATCCAATTCGGTTTTGGGTTGTTGAAGAATCCAAAAAAAAAGCCACAATTATGGTTCCAAGAGTTGCAGCAATGTGTTGTAAGAACTCAAAACAAATGATTTTTCACCCAACCAACTAAGATTCCTAGATTGAGATTGAAGGGAAATAGGAGAGATTAGATCTGGGTACGGTTTTTAACAAAATCCAGAATTCAGTTTAGGCTACTGAAAATTGAAAGCAAATGGAGTTCATGAGTTTCTAAAGAGACAACAATAGAGTTGTAGAGATTCAATGCATATGATTTAATCTTCAAATGCCTAAGATTTTCAGGTATTGAATCAAGAAAAAGGAGAAGCCAGATTTGGTAGGCTTTTACAAAGAAGAAAAAAGAAATTAAATGTTACCGTGGAAGACAAACCAAGGATGAGACGATTTTGATCATCTACTTGCAGAGGACTTTCGCCAATCGAAGATTTGAGAGGAACGATGTGGGGCTTGGGAAGATCTGACAAAACCATAGAGAAGGAAGAAGATGAAGTTTGAATGAAGAAATGGATTCTATTTCGTTCAAATCCCTTGATGGATCACCGTCTGGCTTGCTGAATTTCCTTTTGGCTCTAAACTAAGTACAAACAGGTGATGTTTAAGAAGTCTAGCTTATTCAAGGAGATCAATGAGCCCAAGTTCCCTTTTAAATTCAACAAATCTATCATCACTTAGGGGTTTGGTAAGTATGTCCACCAATTGATGCTTTGTATCAATGAATTCAAGAACAACTTCACCCTTTTGGATACAATATTTAAGAAAGTGATGTCTTATGTCAATGTGCTTGGCTCTTGAGTGAAGCACAGGGATTTTTGTTGAGTATCAATAGTATTATCACATTTTATAACACATTCTTAAGATGACCTTGTAATCTAATAAAGTTTGTTTCATCCATAACACTTGAGTGCAACACTTCTCAGCCGCTATGTATTCCTCCTTGGTTGTAAAAAAAAACAACACAATTTTGTTTCTTGTTAAACCATGACACTAGGCATCGTCCAAGAAAATGACATGTTCCACTTGTGCTCTTCTAGTTAACATGACAACCGGTGAAATCGGCATTGGAAAAGCTTAATAAGTTAAATTCTTGACCCTTAGGGTACCATAAACCAAAGTTTGATGTGCCTTTTAAATATTTGAATATTTTCTTTACGTCACAAGCATTGGATTGTTTAGGATCGGCTTGATATCTTGCTCAAGCGCAAGTACTAAACAATATATCTGGACTACTAGCCGTCAAATATAGAAGGCTTCGAATCATACCTCTATACTTGGCATCAAAAGGGTCCCTGTCCTAATCCTTTGATAATTTAAGGAGTTCCATTAGCTTTTTGAGAGGACATGTCAAATTTCTTTATAAGTTCCTTAATATACTTGGTTTGACTAATGAGTATTTAATTTTACATTGTTTAATTTGCAAACCAAAAAAGAAATTCAATTCACCCATCATGATCATTTTAACTCATTTCTCATACAAGTGCTAAAATCATAATATATAGATTCATTTGTAGCACTAAAGATAATATCATTCACATATATTTGCACAAAAGTAATATCATTAGTTTTATACTTTACCAACAATGTGGTGTCAAGCTTACCCATTATGAACCTTTTTTGGACTAATAATTTACTTAACATTTCATACTAAGCCCTTGAAGTTTGTTTAAGTACATATAAAGCGTTTTTAAGTTTGAATACATGGTTAGAGAAGGTAAAATCTTCATATCTCGGAGGTTGTACAATATACACCTCCTCTATAATGAATTCATTCAAGAATGCAATTTTCTCATCCATGTGATATAGTTTGAAGTATTTATGACATACAAAAGCCAATAACATTCTTATGGAATCCAATTGGGTTACGAGTGCATAAGTTTCATCAAATTCAATCCCCTCTTGCTGGTTTACCCTTGAGTGACCAACTTAGCCTTATTTCTAACAATTTGCTCACTCTCATCAAGTTTATTCCTAAATTTTGTTCCTATGATGGTATAGTCTCAAGGTCAAGGAATAAGTTCCCAAACATTATTTCTTTAGAATTGATTCATCCCCGCTTGCATGGCTATAATCCAATAATTATCAACTAAGGCCTCTTTTTCTTTTTTGGGCTCTATAGTTGACAAGAATGCAGCATAGTTGCAAATGTCATTTATGACTTGCTCAAGAGGATGGTCTTTCCATAGAATTATCCCTTTACGAAATTCTTAAAAAGTGGTCCCACTAGTCTCAAGATCATTTCTAGGTTCTTTTAAAGCCATGTTATTCACCTTATCTCTAGTTATTTATTCAACCCCCCCCCCCCCCATTAGTATCATTATCAATTAGAAGTTTATATTTTTCTTTAAGTGGAGTCACATCACATTTTATATTCATGGATTCTTTCATAACCAAAGTTCTTTTATTGAACACCCTATATGCCTTACTATTTTGGAATATCCCAAAAATATGTTTTCGTCTACTTTTTCATCAACTTTTTCCTTAGGATCCTTAGTGTTCAATAATGTGCATTTACATCTAAATATTTGGAAGTGATCAACCCTAGGTATTTTGTTATGATAAAGTTCATATGGAGTCTTGTTTAAATATTTTCTAATAAGTACATGATTCAAAACATAACAAGCAGTGCTTGTATCTTCTGTCAAAAAATATTTTGGCAATGAGAACTCATTAACCATAGTTTTAGCCATTTCTTAAAGTGATCTACTCCTCTCTCTCTCTCTCTCTCTCTCTCTCTCTCTCTCTCTCTCTCCTTCATTTTTTCTTCTTTCCTATCATTCCATTTGATTGGGGGGGGGGTCCTAGAGGCGAAGAAGTTATGGGTTATCCATTCTTTATCATAATACTTTGCAAAATTGTTATTATTATTAAATTCTTTTCCATTGTCACTTTGAATGGTGGTTAGTTATCTCTTTTTGTTTTGAATTTTTCTAATAAGAACAGTAGATACTTCACAAGCACTATCTTTGTGTTTTAGAAATAAAGTCCATGTATATCTTGAATAGTCATTTACAATAACAAATGTATAACATTTACCACCAAAGTTAGCTATGAAAATAGGTTCAAATAAATCTATATGAAGAAGTTCTAGTAGTCTATTAGTTGATACTATATTCTTGAATTTATTAGATATTTTGGTTTGTTTTTCCTTTTGGCATGCAACACAAAAATAGCTTTTATCAAACTTCATTTTAGGAAGATTTTTAACTAAGTTCTTTGATGCAATAATCTCAATTAATTTCATGTTAATGTGACTTAATTTTCAATGTCAAACAAGAGATTCTTCATGTGACATAAGACAAATCATGCTAGGAGACCATTTATAGAAAACACAAGTATAAATCTTATCTCTCTAAATGCCTCTTAAGATCATTTTTTCATTTATATCTTTCACATAACAACATGAAATATCAAATATCACTTGATATCTTATGCTCTACAATTAACTTACACTAAGCAAATTATAAGATAATTTATCAACTAAATAAACATTTGAGATAGAGGTACTCCAATGTTGATTTGACCAATGCCAATTTTTTTTTATTATCTCTAAGCTTTGTGAAGAGCTTTGGATTGAACGTCGTGTGCTTAGAATAACCGCTATCAATGTATCATTCATTTCTTTGGGTGTTCATCAAGCACACCTATGTAAGAAAGAAAATACATGCATTGATTCCCACAATTATGTGGGTCCACTTTTGTTAGATTTTATGGGTTCTTTAGGATACCATGTGAGTTGATATCTCTTGAGTCTTTGGAATATAGGGTCACAAATGTTATAGGATTCTTTAACTTGAGGTTTTTTATTACTTTGCGTTTGAAAATTTTGATTTCTTTGGTTTCCATTGTTCTTATTTTGATAGAAGTTTTGATTTGTTTTAGTTCTTTATTGATTAGACATTTTTGACCTAGCTAATACGTGGTTGAGGCATGCACTCAAAATGAACATAGTAGGGATATTACCAAATATAATTGAACATCTTACGATTTAGATTTGGCCTAAATTGGTGAAAGTATTGATTTATGTTATAATTAATTGATATAGAATAAATAAAATGGCTTGAACCAGTTCGGATAAACCCAGGTCAAACCAATTCGGATACACCTAGATCGAACAAACCAAGTCAAGGTCGGTTATACAAGCGTAAAGGCAGGATAACAAAGTGAATCCTAGTAGATTGATAACCAAAGACAAAGTATTTGATTGTGACTCAATAACTCATATTTATGTAGAACTCAATCACTAAAGTTTGTATTGCAGTCCAAGTAATGTTTTAGTTCGAGATGAACTCATACGTAGAAATCTTATAAAAAGGTAAGAGAGCACAAGAGAAAGTTACGCTGAATAGAACTATCGCTATTCGTATTCTTATTGTTCATTACTTTCTTGTCTTCCTTAGTCGGAATCTTAACTAAATCATCGGAGGTGAAAACTGGACCTCCACGGTCGAGCTCATTCTTGCAGGTTCATCTGGCTGAAGGGACGAATAGGATTGTGCAGCAACAATTGGCGCTGTCTGTGAGAATCTTGATCAAAAAGCCATCGTGTAAATCAAATCAAAAATCTTGAATCAACTCATTAAATAATGATCGGCAGGTTAGCTTGTGAGGTAATCTTGCCTTCAATTCCCTTTTTCAAATATCCACCCATAAGGATAATTTGGATGTTGCTCGATGTGATTAGGATCGGCAAGAACAACAGACGAGAGTAGCATCGAATGAATCAATTGATGATTTAATAACCGGAATCACAGCCTAGAAGATCCCTCGGAGACTGAGTACCAGTTACCAGCGATGATGGTCTCCCTTCGATGACTCTCGATGGGCAGACCCCTGATTCGTTGCAGTACTGCTAGAGTCTCCAGAGCCTCGATCTAGCTGGTCTTGCACTTTGGGTGGTGATACATAATAAAGCCCAGTTGCTTCCAGCGGTGAGGTTGACGAAGGATAGCCGGTTGCTGATCTTCACTCACTCACTCGCAGATCACAGGGAGTGATTTTAAAAAAAGAAAAAACTCTCTTCGCTGTACTGTACAAATTGTACAAATGGGAACCTTGCCATATCCAGTGGCAACCATTCACTTGGTGATTTCGTGGAGATCGTTGATGATCTCGGAGGAAAGAGCATCGATCAAAATATCAAAATCGGAGACGGGGTGTGCGACGAGGGTAAGATCCTCTCCTTTAACACCACCTATTATCTTCGTCTTCATTTTCTTCCTTTCTGCCGCCGGTGGTTGTATAATTTCGGCTATGGTGGAGGTAGTTGTGGGGGTGCCGAAGACCATGCTTGCATTGTTTCCGGTGATTCCAGCACCTCTCCAGTTCTTAAGCAAGCTAAAAGCTTCCATGGCTGGGATACTCAGAGCAGAGGATGAAATAGGAATGCTTCATACCGCTTACTTTTGTGGTGCTTATGCTCAGATAGAGTTCCCAGATCTGAAGACTAATACACGCAATTTATGGCTATTTTTCCATGGCACCTTCTCTACATCAACGTCTCCTCCCAACGTCAGAGATATCAAAGCCGTGAAGGAGGTTCTGTTCCTGCTGGGATGTTAACCGAAATTGCTAAACCGGCGGCTGGACCCGTTGTGATTCCGGCAGTCAAGGCCGATTGGCTTATTCACAAAGATACAAAGACAAAACCTAATCTTGCAGAGCAGGATGAAAAGGGAAGGGCGAGCGTGGTTCTTCTCAAATCTTTTATTCCTTTTTCTATTGCTCTTCTCCCTCTTCAAGATTTATGCTCTGGTGCTTCACCTTGAGAGCGCTTAAGAGGGGAGAGATAGTGATGGGCACGCGGTTTCCTGGAAACTCATCCAAAATGTCAAGCTGAAGCTCCTCAGTCTTAAAAAAAATAAAAAATAAAAAGAAGCAAATCTTCAGGCGAAGGAGTTCCGTTAAAAGCATGACGAGTTTGCGATCACTGAGTTCCAAACTGAAGAGCGGAGGAACGAAAAGCAAAAATTCCTCAAACTCAAACAGAAAGAGATCAGTTGGTTGCCGCTGGTGTACTGTTTTCCAAACAAAATGCAGAACACATGTGTTAATGGCAATCTCCACATGTTCAAATTCTTCAGACATACAAAAGGCAAAGAAGTTGTTCCAACAGTCCTTGGAAACCTATGCATCGACAGTGAAGATATACAATCATGTGTTCAATTCCAAATATAGCTTCTACCAAGCTTTGCTTGCAGGTTCTGAGAAGAGATTGAAAGAATCAATCGCAACCGTTCATAGCTTTGCTAATAAAATCATGTGGTCAAGAATGGAGGCCAAGCAAGAATCTGTAGATCTACTTTCTCGATTCATTGGGAGCAACTCTAACGAGTCTAACTCGCCCGAGTTCCTTCGCGATATCGTCACTCTCATGGTTGTTCTGGATTCTTGGTTCACGCGAGTACGTGAAGTAGAACATTCTGAAAGAGCTGAAAGAAATTCGGACACATAACGGAAAAGATATCAACGATACATACAGCTTCAATGAACTACAACAGATGCAGTATCTGCAAGCTGTGATTTTAGAGAAGAGAGAGCAACCATTACAATCTAACTTCAGATTCAGTTGCAAAGAGAGAACCAAGCTGGAAGAGGAGTTTGATTTTCAAGGCTTCAAGCCAATCGCAAGCTGCTGCAGCACAAGAAACCAGTCTTATTAATTGGAAAGCCCAAAGATAATTTGAAACAAAAGGATTTTATCGCTGCTACAAATAGACCGAACATGGCTCGATTACCATTCCGAGAAGAACTTCACATTCAACCCAAGTGCTATTCGAGACTTCAATGACATGGTAGCAGCTTAGATCCAAAAATCATCAAAAATAAGAACAAAAACAGCTTATCCTTGTGTGCAAAGAAGCATCTTGGCTTATTCTAGTCGAGAATTGCAATATATTGCACCAAAAGAGACGAGTTCATAATGGGAGTACAACAGTAAGACGTCCAAAGTAGAAGATGAGATGTCTTTTGGAAAAAATGACACCAATCAAAAGGCATCTTCTCAATCCCAACTCTATTGGTAATCAACCAATCGATTTACTAGTACAAATCAAGGGACCAAATCCGTCAATTACCTTTCCGAATGCTGAGAACGCTCCAACATCAAGGATTGAAGACGAGGTGACGCTACAAACAATCAGAGACAGTTCGAAATATTGAAAATTCTTCTATTGCCCTAAGAACTCGGAATGTTGAAGGAGCAAAAAGAATTCAGTTAATTCAAAACCAAAGTATGGCAACTCAACGACCCAACTCACAAAAGGTTGTAAGCTTACTAAGGCATGGCCCAGATTTAGGCCCACCTCTAGCTGAAGCCCAAATTGAACAAAAGAAGACCGACCAGGTTCGATTCGGTTCGATCGTATATGGTCAGACCACAGACTGATGATATGCTTGACCAACACTGAACTGTTTATGCTCGGCAAAAACTAGCTTAATGACTATCTATAGGTCACTTCCAGAGCATATCATCTACAATACCCAGAAACTGGGCAACAAGTTCCTCGATCATAAAATCCAAGCAATTTCAGTAAATACAATCAAATGAATACTATCCGATGCAAAGATGAAGTGCTCGACCAAGAAAAGTTCGAAGGATTCTACAGTCAAAACTGCGTCCAACCATGTGATTACATTCACAAAATCAAAAAAAGTAAGACCTAAGAAATTAGGCATCAAAGAAAAAGACCTATGAAATTAGGCAATTAAAAAAAAAAAAGACCTAAGTTCCTTAGGCACGAAAAGCCCTAAGGTCCTTAGGCAGAAAAAGCCCTAAGTTCCTTAGGCAAAAAAAAAGCCCTAAGTTCCTTAGGCACGAAAAAGACCTGTTGGTGCAACCTAAAGGGGGGGGGGGTGATTAGGTTGCAATTAGTGGATTGTCCCAATGCTTTGTGCGGAACTACAAGGTAAATTGAAAATTCAAATGAATTAAACAATACAATGAATCACAAGACAAGTATTTTATAGTGGTTCGACTTTGCATTCCACTATTGAGTCTCTTTCTATACAATGGGTAGAGATCAAACCCCTACAATAATCTTTGTTATGGGGCAAGAGAACCCTTTACAATCATTGTTTAGCAAGTAGGGCAAGAGGACCCCTTAACAATCTTTGTTTACGGGCAAGAGCACCCAAGCAATCTTTGTTCACGGCCAAGAGCACCCAAGCGATCTTTGTTCACGGGCAAGAGCACCCAATGACCAATTCTAATCTACCAACCTAGACTAGAACTGAAACAGTTACAAAGGAAGGATGTTACCTTACAAGATGTGTGACACTTTACCTCTTGTGTGAATGTGATGCAATGTGAGTTGTATGCTCCAATGGAAATGTATGCGCCACCGACGCCTTTAATCACCTCAAGCTTGGCTTCCACAAGCTTAGAAACACCTTGGTATATTTCTTAAAGGTTGGGGAGAAGGTGAAAGGCAAAGCACAAGGCTTTCTTGCAGTTTGAGAGCTTAGGATCACTTGGGGAGTGGGTGATCAAGTGTGAGTGTTCTTACTCTCAAATGAGGTGAATTGGGTTTATATAGAGCACCTTTGAACCAATCTCCAACGGATAGAAAACGGACACATTTTAAGTCCACTTTTCAGCCCAGACGGACGTCCGTCTGGTCAGATGGTCATCCGTCTAAAAAGACCCGTTCAACTAGCCGTTATAGGCTATTTTTACACCAGACGGAATTTCGTTTGGGCAGACGGTCATCCGTCTCAGAAAAGAGCCGTTGCAAACTAGCCGTTATGGCTTAGTTAAATCCAAACAGAATTCCGTTTGCCAGACGGTCAGCCGTCTGCCAGACGGAAATTTAAATCGTCTGAGCTTCTGTGACTTGGAATCAGTCACAAGAAACCAGACGGTTGACCGTCTGAACCCTGTTTTGCTGAATTAAGTTGGGGCTGGGACATGGCTTGGTTTTTGGACTTTTTGGTCAACCCTAAGCATTGTACACCTCACTAACATGTCCTAGGTCACTCTAGTAATATGAATTACATATAATTGATGCATTTACATGAATGTGTATGCGAAAGTGTCCTAAGCCCTAATTCAGCCTAAGTCTTGATCTTCGACTTGATCTTCGACTTGATTTTGTGCAACGATCTTCATGGTCATCTTGACTTAGACTTCATGTCCATCTTCATGTCTATCTTGGCATGATCTTAGCTTTGACTTGAGCATATGGCTTTGACTTGGAGTTGGTCCTTTTGTTCTCATCTTGAACTAAAACATCATAACTCAATATAGCCATTAGTAATTAATGCTTATTATCATCAAAACCAATAGGGGCTGATGTGGCAAATGCTGACATGGCATTTCCCAACAAGACCTAAGTTCCTTAGGCACGAAAAGCCCTAAGTTCCTTAGGCAGGAAAAAAAAAAAAAAGAAGAAAAAAAAAAAGCCCTAAGTTCCTTAGGCACGAAAAGAGCCCTAAGTTCCTTAGGCACGAAAAGCCCTAAGTTCCTTTGGCAGAAAAAAGCCCTAAGTTCCTTAGGCAGGAAAAAAACCCTAAGTTCCTTAGGCAGGAAAAGCCCTAAGTTCCTTAGGCAGAAAAAAGTCCTAAGTTCCTTAGGCAGAAAAAAGCCCTAAGTTCCTTAGGCATAAAAAAGGCCCTAAGTTCCTTAGGCACGAAAAGCCCTAAGTTCCTTAGGCAGAAAAAGCTCTAAGTTCCTTAGGCAGAAAAAAGCCCTAAGTTCCTTAGGCACGAAAAAACTCTAAGTTCCTTAGGCAGAAAAAAACCCCAAGTTCCTTAGGCACGAAATAGCCCTAAGTTCTTTAGGCAGGAAAATACGCAAAAGCATAGAAGTAGCCATGCTCGACGAAAGAGGTCTAGATATCAAGTCTAAGAGACTACTATACTAGAAACCTATGAGTTGACTAGACCAATAAATTTGCTCGACCACCATTAGGAAGAAAATGGGCTTCACAAATGAGTAAGACCCATTGAAGTCTTTGGGCTTCTTGAGTAAGACCTAAGAAATTAGGCAAAAGACCTAAGTTCCTTAGACATCAAAAAGAGTAAGACCTAAGAAATTAGATATTAAAGAAAAGACCTAAGATCCTTAGGCAAAAAAGACCTAAAGATACTTAGGCAGACAAGCCCTAAAATTCCTTAGGCACGAAAACTTCAATGATTTTTCATACTCAAGTTATCATGCCCGGGGGGTAGTTGGTTATAACCGAGCAGTTGTTGACAAACAAATACTTGGCCTTATGACCAAACAAACCCTTACCGAACATCATGGCTTGGATGATAAACAGGCACACCATATGACCGAACAAAGATACTTATTACATCGTGTTCGGGGAAGAACCAAACATAAAGACCTATTTACTTCAAATTCACATCATGTTCGGAGAAGAACCGAACACAGAGATCTATTCACTTCAACTACCATCGTGTTCGGGAAATAACCGAACCCAAGGGCTTCCAAAAAAGGTGTAAGACCTAAGGGCTTCTAAAAAAGGTGTAAGACCTAAGATACTTTAGGCTTTAGAAAATAAAAAGGTGTAAGACCTAAGATACTTAGGCTTCCGAAAATAAAAAAGGTATAAGACCTAAATTTAGGCTTCCTGTGAAACCCAGCCCTGACCCTAATCCGGAAACTCTGTTTATTATAGGTCCAGTGACCCGAAGTAAGGCAAGAAGTATGATCTCAACCACTCTCTCTTCTATCTCTGATTTTCTTTCTTTTATTCTGTTTTCATTGAGATCAGAAAAGTGATGAAGCATTCTTGTAATCATCAATTCTCTGATCTCACCATATTCTTTAAGACTCATGATCATCATCATGTTCTTAAACCCTACCTATTGAATTCTTGAAAACCCTAACCCTAATTCTTTGAAACCCTAATCTGTGTGATTGTCTGGAGAACTTTTGGTAACCTCCCTTGTGAAGGAAAATCTTCTTGAGTAATATTGTGTTAACCTAAACTTCATCATTGAATGACCCTTCTTGTTATTCTTGGCTAACAATTTATCTCCCTTCATCCAGATCTCACAATTATTTTTCCAAGGGAACCAAAAAGGGTAAAACCCGAATTCTTGGGTAAGATCAAGAACCTCTAGTTTAATCATGGTAACCCAATTATTATGTTTCCTTTACTAGATCTGAAGTTTTTCATATCCTAGTTCATTATCTTTAATCTTTCTATTTTTTTTCCCCTCCTAACCTATGATAACCCTAATCAGATTAACCTCATGATTTCTAGGTTGTAACTTGAGAACTATTTTGAGTTATGATTTGATATCCTCTATACCCTAGAATACTACCATGATAATTCCCCTCTTAATTGTACCCTTATGAACCATCGAATTCGATTTTGGATTCTCAAAATCCAGATTCTTGCAGGCCACTGTCTGCATTGGTCGACTCATTGGTCGACTGGTCCAGCAGACCAATCAATCGACCAATGAGTACAGCAACCTCAATCTTGGTCTGTTTCGATTGATTTATGATCTTTTTTCTTTATACATCTTTCCTAACATGTTGTGTGCACTTGTTTAGGACTGTCTTCTCAGGTTTAGTCAAGATCATACTTGATTCTTTAAGATTCCATTCAAGTTAGAAGGTAAGGATAGTTAATTCCTTAACTACATAGATTGCTTGTTCTCTGGTTTCTACTTTATGAAACTATGAGATTACCTACTGTTGTTGTATTTTAATTATGATCTCCTATTGTGGGAACAGTAGCACTTATTTATATCATCTTTTTCATTATTTATGTTATATGAAATACCTATTACTGCTTAATCTGATGTTGCTTTTACAGTCTCTTTTATATGATGAACTACTGGTTGTGTATGTCATGACTGATCTGATAATGTGATTGATTAAGTTTGGTTTGGGATTGGGAGGTGTCCTTTTGACACTTCTGTCCTTGGACATTATCGGAAATAGTATGGGATGTTTTCGGGGATGCCCATCGACGCTTTCCCGAATCAATGGTTGTCATACCTAGGGATGTCTAGTAGTGTTTGGCTAGGATACAACTCTGTTATATCAGACCCGATTCGGAAGGGTATTGAGACCGAACGACCCGTGGTAGCAATGGGGATTCACGGGCACTCAAGACCGGTGAGTTATATCCATGAGAGGATGGGAATCACATTGTGGGGGCCATTTATTGGAGGGTTGCATATGGCTAGACTTGGGCTCATGGGCGCTCGAGACCGGTGAGTTATATCCGTGAGAGGACATGAGAGCTTCCCGTTTACCATATGTGGATAACCAATAGGGTTGATGAGTCCGGTGAGTAATATCCGTGACTCTAGTGGAAAGGATACCGGAAAGGATCCCGAGAGGGGAGGAATGGAAGTATCTGGACCTGACTTGATGTAACTGAGTAGATGACTTGCATTGGGCTAGGTTTTTCCCTGACATGCGCCAGTACTTATGCCAAATGGTTGTGAGAGAGTGTGTTGACTTAACCCCCTACCATGGTTTGTCCGAGAGGGATGCCCGGATCCACTACCAACAGGAGCCGTATGCGTGACCTACCCAAAGAAGTACGGTGCTATGACTTAAAGCATGTTTGCCATAGAGACCAGCATACATAGAGTTAGATGCATACATACATTACTTGTTTCATACTGCATTGCATCATGTTATGTTTTGCCACATGTTATCTATGATGTTATGGATTAACTACCTTACTGAGTTTCTTCGAAAGTCATTCCTGTTGTATATTTCTTTTTGTTAGATTATCCTGCAGGGTCAGAATACTATGACGAGCAGTACAGCGAAGCACAAGATGATGAAGAGTATTACACGCAAAGTACTGGCAACGATCAACATTACTTTGATGATCCCCCGGCGGATCAAGCTGCGTACTACTTTTGAGAACGGCATAGAGTTAGAACGGATTCATTGGATTGATGAAGTCCATACTTATGAAGACGTTATCTATAAACATGAAGACGCTTGATCTTAGTTTATTTATTAGTACATTTGTTTCAGTTGTAATCCCTTTTGATTTTTATACTACGTTCCGCTATTTTGGAAAAGTGAGTTTCCACCTCACTTCACCCCTTTTTGATATCATTGGATATCTGGTATCTTTCCGCACTTTGATTATTCTGATTATTCATTTCTTGTTTTGAACCTTGTTTATAATATTAAACCTTGATTTATTTCTGTTCATGATTATGTTATTGCATATGTGGGAGGATGATTTCCTCGATACTTGATCATCGGGGCTATGGATCACACTCTCGGGTATGCCAGTTAGGGTACCGGCTGGGAGGATGTGACACTTCCAGCAATGTTGTGTGCAAATACGTCATGAGCACCGTAGTGTGCAAATAAAGTCACCATGCTCAAAGGAAGTGGTCGAACATATATCTACATATACCGAGCTGGTAACCATGGCAATTGACAAAATCTTCAATCAAAGAGGAGGATGATCAATGATAATTCAATAGCCAAAGAGATAATGAAGAAGACTAAAAGATTTATGAAAGGATTAGCATAATGCTTGCCCAATATAGGGTCAACCAAACAACTTCAAATGAAAGCTCAAGATCTCGACCAGGTTGGTGATTCTTCTCGACCACAACCAGTTCGACCAGATCAATGGTTTGAGCACTATGAAAATTCAGATGCATTTTGACTGGAACAATGGCTTAAACGGAGACGATACAAAAAACCTAAACTCCTTAGGCACCAAAAGACCTAAGTTTCTTAGGCACTGAAAGACCTAAGACCCTTGGGCACCAAAAGACCTAAGTTTCTTAGGCACTAAAAGACTTAAACTCCTTAGGCACCAAAAGACCTAAGTTTCTTAGGCATTGAAAGACCTAAACTCTTAGGCACCAAAAGACCTAAGTTTCTTAGGCACTGAAAGACCTAAACTCTTAGGCACCAAAAGACCTAAGTTTCTTAGGCACTGAAAGACCTAAGACCCTTGGGCACCAAAAGACCTAAATTTTTTAGGCATAATTTTCTAAAGTATATCATTACAGCTCAAGAAAAAACCGAGCTATAATGCTCGGGGGGTAGAAAAAGACCTAAGTCCCTTAGGTGCCAAATGACCTAAATTTTTTAGGCACCAAAAACCGACATACGGTGGTTGGAAAAGGATGACCTATTGTGTTCAGTAAGGAATGACTCATGGAATAACTTATGGTGTTAGACATCCAGTCAAAATCCTTAACCGAACTATAGTACTTTGGGAAATAAAATACCAAAAAAAGACCTAAATAAACTTAGGCAAGAAGGGATTTTGAAAGTTCTGCAAATTCTCATCTTCTTCATAGGTGAAAACGGAAAGTCCCAGCATAAATGAAGTGAAAGAGAAACAGTAGGTTCTTATACTTTTCAGAAAATCCTAATCTAAGGGACCAAACGGGAAGACTAGAGAACTTCTAAAAAAGATGTTGATCTGACGTCTCCAATAAAACCCCCATCTAACGACCTAGAAAAAACTGATTTCTTACATCCTCTAAAAGATTCAAATCTAGAGGTTAAGATGAAGAGATAAAAACGGTTGAAATTCAAGGCTTTTAAAATTCGAAAGATCATGATAAGTGCCATAAATATGTGGCCACGTGTCGATAAAGCTGCTCTTTCAAAAAATGTGCGCCGTCGTTCCAGTTCTTACGGCTCAACGTCATCTCAAGTGATGTTAGCAAAATAAAAATCAGATTTCTCAGATACAAAAGACTCAAAGTTATGTTGGTCGGAAGTTCAAGCATGTTCGGCCATCAAATCTCTAAAATCCGAACAACATGAAGCTCGGACTTTAGAGACTGGGGGGCTTATGATATAGAATAAATAAAATGGCTCAAACCAGTTCGGATAAACCTAGGTCAGACCAGGTCGGATAAACCCAAGTCAAACCAGTTCGGATACACCTAGGTCGAACAGACCAAGTCAAGGTCGGTTATACAAGCGTAAAGGCAGGATAACAAAGTGAATCCTAGTAGATTGATAACCGAAGACAAAGTATTCGACTGGGACTCAATAACTCATATTTGAGTAGGACTCAATCACTAAAGTTCGTATTGCAATCCAAGTAATGTTTTAGTTTGAGATGAACTCATACGTAGAAAACCTGTAAGAAGGTAAGGGAGCACAAGAGAAAGGTATGTTGAATAGAACTATCGCTATTCGTATTCTTATTGTTCATTACTTTCTTGTCTTCCTTAGTCGGATTCCTAACTAGAACGTCGGAGGTGAAAACTCGACCTCCACGGTCGAGCTCATTCTTGCAGGTTCATCCGGCTGAAGGGACGAACAAGATTGTGCAGCAACAATAATATTGATTGTGGATATCCATCACCCCCAAATAGACAATACTTCCAATTGAAGATCTCAACCACCTCAACATGCAATCTTGGTGATTCACATTCCCATCTTAATTGTATATTACAGTGATCTCAACACACCATGTTGGCAGTCAATATTTCCATTCTATGCACCTTCTATCTTGAGCGGCAATCTATCCTTCCATATGAAGATTATCTTATTGTGTGTGAGAATCATATATTGTATTTCTTTGTACACTCTAATATTACCATATCAAAGAAGATGCTAGTTCCATTATAAATATTTAATAACCAACTCAGTAGATGAGTTGAACTTATCTTGTCTTTCTTCTTTAGATTCAATATATCTACTTTATTTTATAACACGTTATCAGCACGATTCCGCTCGAAGTAGTTGTGTTTTTGAGCACAACTCTGCTGAAGTAATTGTGAACAACTTTGCTCAAAGTATTGCGTTTTGAAAAAAAAGATGACAAACTATGTATCATTATGTTTTCTCTTCTAAGATGAAAAGGATAATCTACCTCCTTGTGTTTGCTTTCTGAAACTAATAGAGTTTGTCTTATCTATCTTGCAATGTAAGTATATCATGATTATCATATGTGATTTACTGAATCTTAGAATCAAACACATGATAAGATATTAGATCATTAAGTTTTATTGAATACGATATGATTTATTTGAGAATTTTATTGAAATTTAAACATGCTAAAAATAAATAAATAAATATTGTGATACTTGTATGAATCATTTCTTCTTCTTTTTTCTTTCTAATTAGTTTGACAATTGTCGGTATATTTTTTTGTGATTTAATATTTTATTGATAATATGTTTGGAAATTCAAATTTTATGAAAAACTGAAAATATATGAATCTTCGATGTGACAATAGAAAATTCATTAGATATGTCTTATTACTCAAGGTTTCAATTTTTAAAAATTTTCTGTAGCAAATAATGGTTTGCTATTTTATGTTTATTAGTTGTATATATGTGTGCACTTTTTGTCAAATAATTTATATATCATGTTTTGTTTTATTATTTATTGATTCTATCATAGATATGTATTAGCATGATATTTAATTTTTATTGGTATGGAATCTATATTGTTTATAGGCGTAATCATAACATTATAATGTTGTATTACTTATAGTAGGTGGTCATTCAACACTTTGGGTTGCTTTGACAATTGTGGTTTATCATTAACCAATTTCACATTATGATTTTATTTATTATATATCGTGGAATCTATAAGATTGATTATGTTACTTTGTAATTCTTTTTCTCTCAAATCTCATCACATACGTTAGTTTATCTAAAATTTAATCTTTTTATTTTTTAATATTTTTTTTATTGATTTCTATAAAATTTTTAATGTATCTTGTTTCATTTTGATGAATATATGAATATTCTCTAATATGCTACGACGCATAGTATAATAAGAAAAAAAATTATCTTCTGACACGGAAGTCAATGTTCATACAAAAATTGATAGTACAACATTGCTTGAAGGCTCTAGAATAATTAATCTATCATTACCTAGGAGATCAATTGGCTATAGATAATGCATTATTTTATAGTAAGTCTTAAAGAAACTTATTAAGTTTCGAAGATATATGCCAAAATGATTGAGACTACAAATGATAGTAAAAGTAAATATTTATGCATTACTACAAAAGTGTTAGACATTTTCTCCCAGTTTGTACCACACGAATATTCGCATGGTTGAAATACATGCTTGAGTAAATCCAAAGAACATTAATTCCGATAGTTTTATTATTTGGTATGATCGGTTTAACCATCCCGAATCAAGTATGATGTGAAAAATTATTGAAAATTCATTTGTCATCCTTTGAAGAACTAGAAGATTTTTCAATTAAATTAATCTTTTAATGCTACTTATTCTTAAGGAAAATCTATTATTAAATATTCATCAGCTAAAGTTGAAATTGAACATTCTGCATTTTTGAAACATATACAAGGTGAAATATATGGGTCCATTCATTTATCATGTGAATCATTAAGATAATATATTATTTTAGTAGATGCATCTATAAAATGGTCACATGTATGTTCATTATGAACTCGCAATTTGGTATTTGCGAAATTTTTTGCTTTAATAATTAGATTAATATCACAATTTATGGATTATAAGATAAGACAATTTGTCTTGATAATACTGGTGAATTTACATCTCAGGCTTTATGATTATTGTATAACAACTGAGATCACAATTGAATAGTCTGTTGCTCATGTTTATATCCAAAATGGTTTGGCAAAATCATTTATTAAATGTCCCAAAGTAATAGTTAAATCATTGTTTATAAGAACAAAGCATCATTTGTATGTATCAGGCCAACAAGTTGTCATAATTTATCCCTATTACAATTGGCTTATGGTTAGAAGTCAAATATTTATCGTCTTAGAATTTTTTGTTGTGCGGTTTATGTTCCAATTGATCAACCACAACGCACAAAGATGAGTCATCAAATAAAGTTGGGAATATATGCTGGATATGAATCTCCTTATATAATTCAATATCTTGCCAATGATATGATATTTATTTAAAGCAAGACTTGCTGATTATTATTTAGATGAATTACTTTTCCAACATGAGAGAAAGAGAATATATAGTTGGAAAAAGAGATTGATTGAAATGCATCATCATTATCTCATTTAGATCTTTGCTTGAGGAATATGAACTTGAAGTTCAAAAGATAATGCATTTACAAATATGAATCAACTGCCAGATGTGTTGAACTGCTAAGAGTTACTAAATCTCATATTGCAGTTGCAAATGCTTCAATTAGGATTGATGTTCTAGCAGTACAATCTATCAGTGCAAATGAAATTAAACCACATTTAAAATGTAGAGATCAATCGGTTCTAAAGATAAAATCCTAGAAAAATGAAAGGAGCATATGATCAAGATGGTCATAATATGGAGACAATTAATTATAAAAATCATGAAAACATAATTTTCTATATAACCTCAGAAGAGATTCAAATACCTGAAAATAATGAATAGATCTCGATTAGTTATGTAATTGCAGGAAAAATATGGAACCGAAAAGATAAAATTGTAGACAATATTTTTGCATATTATATTATTGTTGAAATAATGCAATAAGACGAGGATCTTGAATATAAATTTGTTGATTAATATAAATGAAGAAATGATTGGCCAAATATAAAGACGCAATTCAAGCATAATTAAATTTGCTTGAAAAAATAAAGTTTTTGGACCTGCAGTCCAACATCTGAAGGTATAAAGCAAGTAGGGTACAAATGAGTTTTAATGCGAAAATGAAATGAGAAAAAGAATGAAATCGTGATATATAAAACATGAATTATGGTACAAAATTTTTTGCAAAAGCCTGGCATTGATGATATGGAAATATATTCTCTTATGGTGGATGCAATCACCTTCAGATATCTTATTATTCTGGCAGTACATTAAAATTTTGACATGCGTCTAATAGATATTATTATAGCCTATTATATGGCTCACTCGAATGTGAAATTTATAAGAAAATCCTTGAAGGATTCAAAATGCTTGAAACACATAAAAATTCCTATGAAGTTTGTTTAATAAAGCTTAAAAAATGATCATGGTATATATGGTATAATCTCCTTAGTGGATACTTACCAAATGAAAGGTATAAAAATGATCCAATTATTATTGTGTCTTTATTAAAAGATATGGATATAATTTTAATAAATGTATATGATGATGATTTAAATATCATTGGAACTCATGAAGAGCTTTCAAAAGCAGTAGACTATTTGAAGAAAGAATTTGAAATGAAAAATCTTGGAGAGACAAAGTATTGTCTTGGCTTACAAATTGATCATTCGACAAATAGAATATTCGTTCATCAATCAACTTCTATAGAAAAGGTTTTGAAGTGATGTTATATGAATAAAACATATCAATTGAATACCCCAATGGTTGTGAGATCGTTTGACATAAAAAAATATTTATTTTAACCCTAAGAAAACAATGAAAAATTTATTGGTCTTGAAATATCATATCTCAATGCAATCGAGGAATTATTGACATTATATCTATACTTCAGTACATTCGAGGAATTATTGACCTTATGTTATTTTATGAATGTGGATATCAACTTCTTGTTATGCAGATGCGGGATATTTATTTGATCTACATAAAACTAGATATCAAATAGGCTATTTATTCACAAGTGAAGGTTAGCTATTTCATGACGTTCAACAAAACAAACTATAGATGTCACTTCTTTAAATCATACAAAGATAATAGCAATTCATGAAGCAAGCTGAGAATGTGTTTGGTTAAGAACAATGACTCAACACATCCAGGAAACATGCGGTCTTCCATTGGAAAAGGGATTTCAACACTATTATATGAAGATAATATTACATGTATAGCTCAATTAAAGGGAGGATACATCAAAGGAGATAGAACAAAACATATTTCACCGAAATTTTTCTTTATTCATGATCTTCAATGAAATGGTGAAATCGATGTTCAACAAATTCGTTCAAGTGATAATTTGGCAGATTTATTTACTGAGACATTACCTACTTCAAATTTTGAGAAGTTGGTATATGATATTGGAATGTGCGCATTCAAAGATACTCAATGATGTTATCATCAAGGGGAGTAAAATACGTACTACACTCTTTTTCCCTTCACAAAGGTTTTGTCCCACTGGGTTTTCCTGATAAGGTTTTTAATGAGACAACTTCCAATACGTATTATTCAAATATGTATAATCTTTTTCCCTCACTAAGATTTTTTCCCACAGAGTTTTTTTTCTTAGTAATGCTTTAACAAGATACATTATTTATTGATGGACATCCAAGGGGGAGTGTTATAAATAATATTGATTGTGGATATCCATCACCCCCATATAGACAATATTTTCAATTGAAGATCTCAACCACCTTAGCATGCAATCTTGGTGATTCACATTCCCATCTTAATTGTAGATTACAGTGATCTCAACACACAATGTTGGTAGTCAATATTTCCATTCTATGCACCTTCTACCTTGGGCGGCAATCTATCCTTCCATATCAAGATTATCTTATTAGATGTGAGAATCATATATTGTATTTCTTTGTAGACTCTGATATTACCATTTTTTTTTTCTGCTAAAATGGTCATTTTATAACAAAAAGAAGAAAAAGAAAAGAAATACAGCAATTAGTACCTACCTTGCTCAACCGTAACAACAGTTGCCCCCAATACACCCTTCCTCACTAGTTCCTATTCATAATTGACAACAACTAACCCATCAGAAACGATATCTAGGACGTCTAGATGCATCCAAATCAAAATCTTTAAGGATAGAAGCTGACCAAGGAATGTTAATCAAAGAAGATGCTAGTTCTATTATAAATATGTAATGACCAACTCAATAGATGAATTGAACTTATCTTGTGTTTCTTCTTTGTATTCAATATATCTCCTTTATTTTATAACAATTTAAGCATCGTAGTAACTTTATAGTCTTTGCCTCCTATGGTCATAATTTTTTGGATATACTTTATTATTTTTATGAGGACATTTGTTTTGATTTTGATAACCTTGTTTAAGATAATTTGGTATTTTTGCTTCTTAGTTATTCTTTGGACCCTTATTTTGATTCACATTTTGCCTTTTCTTTTGATAGTGGTAATTTTCTTTTTCCATTTTTTCCTTTATTCGTTTGACGGTTAGCTTTATTTTCACTTTAAATATTTTCTTGAGTGTTTGTGAGTTTTGGTGAAGGATTTTTGCTAAATGATCCATTTTCAAGTTTAACTTGTCTTTTCTAGGGGTAGTAGTTTCACCATTAAATCCAAGTCCCTCTTTATCTTGAGGACTCTTTTAGGGCGTTCTTAGCAGGTTGTCTAGGTTCTTTTACCCATTGGTGAACGTGACAACAACATTGTTTAGATCAATGTTTTCATTTTCTATATTCTTGATGTATTGATGTAGATCATTGATGGTATTGTTGAGTGAAGATACTTCCTCTATTAAGACTTTATTCTTCTTTTCAAGTTTCTTATTTATATTATATAAGATTTGAAAGCCTCTAACAAGATCTTCCTCATCAATTTCATCTATTTCATCTTCATTTTCATTGGAACCGAAACTATTACATGTCGAGTTTACCTCAAGGCCTTCATCTTCATCTGATTTTGCCATTAAAGCTAAGTTGATATTCTCTTTATTGGATTCCTCATTCTTTCCTCATTGTCACTTGTGGAATGGGAGACTTCGGCTTTTTAAGCTTTCTTCTTGCCTTGGTTTGGGCACTTGGGTTTGAAGTGACCCAATTTCCTACATTCAAAGCAAATAACAACTTGATTGTTAGTAGACAAAGTTCTTTATTTTGAAGGACTTTTACCTTTTGATTCATTTGATCCTTGTCCCTTGTGAGGGTACTTTCATTTTCTACTTTTGAGGAACCTCTTGAACTTCTTGTGATTAATGATATATCACTATCCTATGGAGATGCCATTGATCATATGCGCAAGTGGAATCCGGCATTGCGAGGAAAGCTCGACACTGTATCCATTAACAACTCACAGAAGTGGATGAGTGCAGTGCTTACAAATGAGGAATTGGAATCAGTGAAATTAGATTTTCTTGGTCGTGTGGTGGAGGGCAAGAAGTTGATGAGCATTACCCTTACCTTCATCAATAAATTAGCTTAATTATAGTTGATCTCTCGAGTCTCAGCTATTTTGCATGGTGCTTCTAGATAAATTTTGTTTACTCAAAAAATAAATAAATAAATAAAAAGAAAGGAAACACTTTACATGGCTGATTTTGAATGTATGGTTTCATTTTGGTATCTGATATCATAGTAAATTATATATTTAGCTGAGATTTTACAAAGCGACGTGTAGATTCCTTGAATGGATTCTCTATGGATATAATTGCTTCAATTCTTTGTTGGGAAATTTAATCATACATTCATTCAAATACAAGAAATAAAATTGCAATACAATTAGAATTTGAAGATCCTTTGTTGCTTTTGAGAACTTAATGTAGTAACAACACAAATCTTCAATGGAAAAGGTGGAGTCACACCATGAGTGTTGCCTTAAATTAAGGTTATTGATGCACCATACTACTGAGGATTGTTTTGTGGCACCACCACCAAGATAAATCAACCTCCAACTAGAAGAAGATTAAGCAGTTCTTCTAGTCCCTCCAAGAGAGACAAAAGTTATAGCACAACACTCAAAATAAACCCAAAAATAAATAAGAATGCAATGTGTGTGTGTATAGTATGAATTACATAATATGCAAGAATGGGGTTGGGATTATATTGTTCAAAAACCAAACCTTACACCACTTGAGCTCCTTATGGTAATGAATTAAGCCATTAATCAACCGACCCCACTTAAGTAGAGAAAGAATTCCCTATAGATGGAGAATCAATAACAATGTGCCTTCTCCACTAATGCATAATGAATCACCTTGACCTAACCATCCCTTCTAAGTGAAGAATCAGTTTCCATGTTCACCTCAAGGCTATGAATAGTAGTTAATCTATTCAAATTGCATTAATCCCATTCATGGTAATGGCGATGAATGGTTAAGAAGATAACCTAAGCTTCGATGTGTGTAGACTCCATCCGATAAAAAGAAGCCCACCACATCACCATGAATAAAATCTTTAAGGCTCTCATATGATTTGCAATTGATATTCTTCGGCACTACATAGTGTTCAAATTTCAGTCAGATTCAAAAAATTATGCAGCAAATCTACGTCCCACTAATAAGGTCATTGAGAAGTAGATTCATTCCTTTTTTTATGCAAGAAAACTAGGCTATGCCCATGGGAGAATAGCCAATAAAAAGTTGTATAAGGTGTGGTGTGACATCCATCCATTTCCTTTTATGATTAATCCTTCTCTACTTCGGGGTAATCATTAGATTTTCTCTTCATCTAAGATTTAACGATAGTTTGCACCTCTCTCCATTCTAAATACTTCTACTTTTGGTCTTAATGATGCCAAGTCATTATAATCCATCTTGGGCCTAAATGGCGGAGCTTTTAACCATGGAAATAGGAACAATTATATAAAATTATCTACTCCTATTTCTTTGTCAAGATCAAAGTATTGGTTAGATGTCTTACTAGTTGACCTAGACACCCCGATTTCTCCTCCATAGAAGAGAGAGAGAGAAAGAGACCCAAGATTGAGTGTTTAGCATCAATATTTGAGTTTTATGAAACTCACCACAACTCGATCAATTATAACTCCATGAACAAATCCCACTTCTCAAAAATTCTAAGAAATGCAACATTTTCTAAGACACCTTGGAGTTGATGTTTGTATTTTCTCTTTTCTTTCCTCCTGGATATGTTAATGGCTTGGCCCATTTACTAGCACAGGAGGTGGCATCTGTCACAAGCTGGACATACAAGTCGGTATAAACCTCTTCATTTATTACTAGCTGAGACATTAAAATTGATATGAAATTGATATATGATCCTAAGAACTAGGCACTACTCATCGATTAAATTTCAGTCTAATTCAGAAAGCTATGTGGCAAATCTTGGTGCCCAACGAAGCCCCCCCCCCCCCCCCCAACACACACACACACACACACAAAGAAAAAACCTAATGAAAGTTGTCCAACATATGGTGAGTACCTCCACCTCTTTTTTTTTTTTTTTTTTGTTAATCCCACTTTGATTCAAAGTACTCATTAAATTGCTTCACCAAAAAAAAGGAGCAAACAATGAGTGCCAAACAATGTGCAAGAATGGTTCTAAAAGTCATAACCAGAGAACCCTCATTTCAACCTTAAACATTGCCCTTCTGGTTAATCTTAAACCAACGGATATTTAACAATCCAAATGCACTTCACGCCCATCGTCACTATTTAGAAGCAAACTAAATTAAATGGTTGAATAGTGTTTCAACCATTCCTTGTAATAGTATTCAAAGCATCCGCTTCTGCCTCCTATCATTAAGATCCCAACCCGAAAAGGCAAACAAGATCAGAAGCCCATGTATAAATAAAACCCTCTCATCAACTCCTTGCCCATCTGTCTTCCTTCCATATTAGTAATAACAACAGAACTTTAAAAACCATCAGTCTTTCTTTCTTTGAAAAAAAAAATGGCTGCAATGGCAAATACAATCTCTACAGCCGTACTCCTCCTCCTTCTTCCACTGGCAATCTCAGCCGCCAGCAAGAATTTCATCATTACCAACTGCAAGACAACATTGTATCCTGACGTCTGCATCGCCAAACTCCTCCCAATAGCTCTCACGATCGAAGAAAGTCTATCTAGTCTAGCTAGGGTGGCCCTCAAAGAGAGCTCTTCTAGTGCAACAATTGTCAATGGTCTCCTTTCAAAGAAACCCAAATATGACAAGGTTATAAAGGACTGCATAGACACCTATGGAGACGCCATTTATCAGATGCGCAAGTCAACTGTGACACTGAATGGAAAGCTCGACATTGTAGCCTTTGACAACTTGAAGACGTGGATGAGTGCAGCACTTACGAACGAGGATACATGTGAGGAGGGATTGGAATCAGTGAAATCGGATTTACTTGGTCTTGTGGTGGAAGGCAAGAAGTTGATAAGCATTACCCTTACCTTCATCAATAAGTTAGCTTGATTATGGTTTATCTCTCGAGTCTAGGCTACTTCGCATGGTTCTTCTCGATAAAGTTTTTTTTCTTGGAAAAAAAAGAAGGAAACACCTTATAGGGAAGATTTTGGCCATATGATTTCATTGTGGTATCTGATATCGTATTAATTTATAAATTTAGTTGAGGTTTTGAAAAGCAAAGTGTAGATTCCTCAAAGGGACTCTCTATGGATATAATTGCCTCAATTCTATGTTGTGTAATTTATTTTCAAACATAAGAAATAAAATTGCAATACAATTAGAATTTGAAGATCCTTAGCTGATTTTGATAACATAACGTTGTAGTAGCACCAATCTTCGATAGAAAAGGTGTAGTCACACCGTTAGTGTTGCCTTTTTTTAGGTTACAGATGCACCATACCGTCAAGGGTTGTTCCTTGGCACCACCACCAACAAGATAAAAACCTCCAACTAGAAGATGAACCATTTCTTGTACTCCCTCCAAGAGAGCCAAAAGTTACACCACAACACTAAAAAAAAAAAAAACCAAAAGTCAAAAGGGACATTGCAAGAAAGTAAATAAGAATGCAATGCATGTGTGTATCGTATCAATTACATAGTTTACAAGAATGGCGTTACGTTTATATTGGCCGAAAACCATACTCTACACCACATGAGCTCCTCATGGTGATGAATTAGGCCATTAAACAACCTACCCCACTAAAGTAAAGAAAGAATTCCCACTAATAAGGTCATTGAAAATTAGATTTATTCCTTTTTTTCAATGCAAGAAAACTAGGCTATGCGCTTGGGAGAATAGCAAATAAAAAGT